>NW_020229416.1:0-153332 GCF_003227725.1 Camponotus floridanus
TGTGCCGCTTTCCGATATCTTATATCCTGGCGGTACGCTCGGTGAAAATTCATGTATCGTGTGTACGCGCATGCCGTTGCTGTACGCACCAGTAGTCACGTTGCATTCTATACGAATAATATTTACGTTTATAATATTAACAGGTTCGTCTGATTCATACCACTTGCGAGGTTGCAATATACGATTCGACGAGAATCCAAGCAAGGATCCTACATTGTCGGGTTTGGTAAGTTTATTCTGTAGCGCATTTGATTTCACTCTTTAGCGTACTGTGATTGGCGCGGAGCACTATTGGATATTCCTCATCATAATCGTTTTCAACATCTCTGGAAAGGTGTTCATCTCGCAAAATTGCGCGTTTGAGATAATCATTTATGGCGTGCAATTCGTACGATCCTTCGGGAATCGTAATTTCCGTGTCGTCGTTGCCAAAATAAAATTTATTATTCGAAAAATTTACGTTCGGAATCGTATGATAAGTTTCAAAATCCGTTAATCCAAGCTCGTAATCGGCATCAGTCAAATCTATAGCGGGGAAATAGCTTACAGCGAGAACGCTGCTTCTGCCAGTCAACGTAAGTGTCAGTGACATGTCGAACGAATACTGAGTCATAACGATGGATTGTCAGGCTTTAAATTGATCGTTTGAAGAAATTTTAAACACAACTGTCCACAGATACTCTGATTATAATTTTGATAAGATGTGTAATTGTATTCAATTTTCACTTGTCCGAAATATCGTACCAAGTTCCTTGGGCGGTCGAAGATTTCCAAAACTGTCGAAATATACGACACGATCGTCCCTCTTTGCGTACGCTACCCAATGAGTACCGGGACCATCAACGTCATCCAAATTGACGATACCGCTCTCGTTTCGTCGTACACCGCTTATCGGTAAATTATTGCGCATGAAAACACCTCTAAAGAAGGTATACGCATACGTTTCGCAAATTGTTCCAATTGCACGTTAGTTGTCGCACCCGTAGGCATTTTTAATGTTTTTTCGACGTTTTTTTTTTCTCTTAGACTTTGTTGAGAATCCCTGTCCACGCTTGTACGGAGCGAGATAAAGTCCGCGACCTTCCATAGCGCGATTGTGACGCTGCATCTCTTCCAGCTGACGTTGCGCAGCCTTGCTATCGTTTACCGCCTTTGCGATTCCCGCCGCACCGCCGGCCAATGAACCGACAACTCCCAACAACGGTAAAAGTGATAAAATACCACCACGTTTCGCTACTGGAAGTATTCGTTTCTTCCTCCTCTTTGTCGTCGATGGCTTTTCATCCCCATGCCGAGTTTCGTCTTTGCCTTCATTGCCGCCCAAACAGTCGTAGCGGCTGCTCTTTCACCGAGAGTCGAATCCCTCGCGGTAATGCGTTCTCCAGCTCTTGCAGCTAGTATGCGATCAGCGATGTGACGTTGGTCGAGGTCATTGCTTCGCACGTAAGCAATGTCGTGTTCACGACACGCCGCGTCCAATGGATTGATGCCTCGATCACCTCTAGCCAATCGTTTCTCTAATCGAGTTCCCGGCCCGCAAAACTGATAACCGGGAATATGTAATTCGATGGGAAGCGCGTTTATCGCACGATTTAAGAGACCGCTACCTCTTACAATTCTCGCTGACATTCGTAGCAATCTTTTATCAACGGTGGTGGACCGTCAATGTGCGTTCGCTGCCACGGCTGGTTGTAATGTCGCATGCACGAACGATATTGTCGAACCTCCGGATCAGCCTTTATATATTCTGGAAGCTTGTCCCACAATCGTTCCACGTAATCACCAAAATTTTGAAGTAATAAAATCTTTGGGATATACTGCAGTTGTTTGGTGGTAAGCCCGAGAATGTCTCTCTCATCCGACAGAAGGAGAAACATTTTTGATACTGACCGGTTTCGAATCGAGACACTTCTATAAATAGGTCTCCCCCTCGCGATCATTCGCAAAATTGATTCGAAAGAGAAAACATGCGGTTCGTGCGACAAGCGCGGGTAATCAAAGTATCAAATTTCGATGATAAACTAATATCGGAGAAAAAAGTATGCAAGCATGGAAACATGCTGCCGACTACTATACGCGGTATCGTTTGCGGCCCTTCAAATTGTGGTAAGACAAACGTGTTGATTAGTTTGATAGAAAGTCCGCACGGTGTACGTTTCGAGAACGTGTACGTATACTCGAAATCGCTTCAAGAGCCGAAATACAAATACTTGGAAAATTTACTAGCACTTATAGATGAAATCGGCTACTTTACATTCTCTAATAACAGCGATGTCATTCCACCGAGCGAGGCGCTTCCGAATTCCATCTTTATCTTTGATGACGTGGCATGCGACAAGCAGGATACGATAAGAGAGTACTTTACAATGGGTCGACACTCGAGCGTTGACTGTTTCTATCTTTGTCAGACGTATGCCAAGATACCTAAGCATCTTATACGCGACAACCTACTGATCCTGTTTAAACAAGACGGCACAAACTTGAAGCATGTGTACAACGATCACGTGAATACCGATATGTCTTATGACGATTTCCGTGCATTGTGTCAGAAATGTTGGCAACGTAAATATGGCTTCGTAGTCATTGATAAAGATAGTACGTTGATCAATGGACGATATAGAAGGGGATTTAATGATTTCGCGATACCGTAAAGCGATCAGTCATCATCGACACACCGATCGAGCATCATGAACGACGATCGTGAAAAGATTACGACAGAGATTGCAAAAACGAGCGAATCGATTCGCAAAAAATATCGCGCTTTGAAAACTGGTAAAATGGAGGAAGATGTCATATTGGAAAGGCAATTTAAACCGATTACCGAGCCTTTAAAACAGCTTGTCGAAAATACTGTGGAATCTGATGCGTCGAAAATCGAACCGTTGAGTTTGACGTTTGGAGAGAAGCATGAGGAAAAAATAAAAGAGTCCAAGCAAGGAATAAAGCGAGCACGGATAAATATGCCGATAAACGATTCACCGATATATTCAACACCGAATCGATCAAAGCGAAGGAAGCAATTTTCTAATATGGCTACTGTTTCTACTCCGATAAAAGTACAACCGCGTCAAACAATACCATCCACGTCCGTCGAAGAAATTTACGAGACCACACCCGATTCGTTTGTAACATCGGTCCGACACGAATTAGAAACGTCCGAAGGTCAGAAAACGTTTCGAGAGCATTTAGGTCCACTGGCGCAAAAATATATAGGAGATATTATGAGTGTTGATAAAAATAAGAGTATGGATTACGTCTACGGTGTTAAATTTACCAATGAAGGAATGACGCTAGGTGATAAATGTTTTGATGTGGACAAGGAAGATAATATAATTATCGATGGAATAAAATATAAGAGAACCGAAGGAATCTACGATTTGATTTTTAAAAAATTTCCCAATCATAAAAAATATACTCGAGACGATTTGCATAAATATCAAAGTATATTAAATATAACAAATGCGCATAAACGTGACAACAAAGTTAATAATCCTATTAAAACTAATAAAGGGTACAAGTATAAATATATAATTGCACCATTATTCCCCGATAGAAAGATGGAAAGAGGTATAGACGCGCCGCGCACCATGACGCTCAGCGACAACATGATCGAT
Organism: Camponotus floridanus; assembly: GCF_003227725.1. Taxonomy (NCBI): domain Eukaryota; kingdom Metazoa; phylum Arthropoda; class Insecta; order Hymenoptera; family Formicidae; genus Camponotus; species Camponotus floridanus. The sequence goes on from NW_020229416.1 coordinate 3,615, forward strand.
TACGTGCATTGGAACGATCCCAACGAATTGGTGGATCATTTGCGATTGCTGGACGCCTCGCGTCGAGCCGGCAACAATGCTCACGACAATGAAATCTTGTCAATTATCGAAGAACTTCGCGAGGCCGGCATTATTATAAATTAAACTATGCGTCGGCGATACGTGTCATTCGGTCAATGTTCTCGGTACCGAAATGTCGATTAATAAATTCGGATTATCATTGGGAACGTCGAACAATTTGTACTACGAATGGAATGGATTATCGTTGGAGAAATTACGTTTTCGCGATAACGCTCTCTGCCAAACTACTACCGGCTTTGACGCAAGGTCGCGCAAAATTCAACGCGTAGCGCAACCGGAAGCTGATACCGACGTCGTCAACAAACAATACGTGGATAAACTTTTGAGAGATCGACAAGGAGAAATTGAGCAAAAAATTATCGCGCTCGAAACAAACGTGCAGGCGCTGCGATTAATGATGGATGAGATAAAGAATGTGTTGAGATATGCAACATCTGACTCGACACAGTAAGCGAGATATACTAATATCGCATATTAATTATGCCTCGATCAAACGTGCGAAAGAACAAAAGCACCTCCGAAAAGCGGCAACTAGTCGAGGAATTACAGGCTCCGGCGAGAAGAAATTTTCCACGCGTCATTGTACGCGGATACGATGATCTGTGGCAGGCGGACGTGGTGGACATGCGTTCGTACTCTCGACTCAACAAGGGTCATAAATACATACTCACGGTTATCGATGTGTTGAGCAAGTATGCGTGGGCCGTACTGCTCAAGAGTAAGAGCGGGAACGAAATGTCCGAAATGATCGCAAAGATTATTGGAGACGATAAAAGATGTCCGAAAAATTTTCAAACCGACAGGGGAAAAGAATTTTACAACTCGAGTGTGCAGAAACTCATGAAGAAACACAACATTAATCATTACTCAACATATTCCGTTATGAAAGCCTCAGTCGTGGAACGATTCAATCGTACTTTAAAAAACAATATGTGGAAAATGTTTACGTTGAATGGAAATTATAAATGGATCGACGAACTATCTCGACTCGTTGCAGAGTACAATACGCGAAAACATCGCACCATCGGTATGAGACCTGTCGACGTCACTCCGACGATCGCCGAAAACCTTTTAAATATGGTGTATAGCAACGTAAAAATTGTGGCTCCTGCAAAATTTAAAGTAGGCGATTCGGTACGCGTGAGCAAATACAAGACCATCTTTGAAAAAGGTTTCACACCAAATTGGACGACCGAAGTTTTTAAGATTATCGAGGTGCAGAAAACTAATCCCGCGACATTCATACTCGAAGATTCGCGGGGAAATCCCGTCGCTGGAGGATTCTACGAATATGAGTTACAACGCGTCGCTAATCCCGACGTATATCTCGTGGAAAAAATTTTACAAAAAAAGGGTGACGAGGTTTACGTGAAATGGATGGGAATGGATAAATCATACAACTCTTGGATCCATAAAAATAATGTGTTGTAAACATTTATTGAAACATATAAAATATGTGTATATAAAATATATATATAAATATAAAAATATATAATATAAAATGTACAAAATATATACATGATTATGTACAAAATATACAATAAATAAAATATATACATTTATTTACAACGGTATCTGATAATGTCCCCACGGTAGCGTATCGGTGGTATCGGGTACGATATACCGCTTGTCGTCGTACGGCCTCAGAGCAATTTTCGTCTCGCGAATCGTGTATACTTGGTGTAATTTAGATCGTATACACGACTGCTGACGCGTCATTTCAATCTCTTCGTTCAAGCACCGCGTGTAATCGTCAAATGTTATCGTTCTCGCGACAACGTTGCTTTTGATGCCTTTGACTTTCTTCGTATCCTTTTTCCCATTCACTCGTAACGCATACATCTTTGCTCTGAGCCCGACGAATTCGGTCATTATGGCACCGTTATTTTCGTCCTTCATCAGACCCGGCACTTTTTTATTTAGAAGCGGTATACCGTATGCATTGTCCACCGCATAATCGCTCGTATCGAATCTAACAATGTCACGCTTCATATTCTCATACACATTCGCACACTCGATGTGATATATGAGACTGTCCGTATCGGTATACATTACCCGATATTTGTCGCGATACATTGGTGTCATATACTCGTGATGAAATTCGTACAAACATATCTTGGATATGTCGAGGATGCACATACCCACGTAAATCGGCTTGTAGAATTTCACCTCGAGTTTACGCAATTCCACAGCGATTAAGTTTTCCGAAAAAACACTTCTGCTGTGGAAATTTGGTTTCGCGATCATCGCCTCTGCGCCGTACCGACCGTCCCACTTTGTTAATAATTTTACATCGACACGATTGCGCACATTTTCCATCGTTTTACCAAACACCGCATTATTCATTAATTTATATAAATTTTTTTCGAAATCATTTTTAGCCAATGTTCTGAAATGTGTATTTAATTCAATATAATTTTGAAGCCAGGGAGATTGTGAAAACTGTAAAATTCGATGTATTTTTGTTACACGAAGGCCGTGCCGCGTGCACTGCTGCAGGTTGCGGTAGTGTATCACGTAACGCTTCTTATCACGTTGCAAGCAGCTTGAATTCCCGCTTGCCAGGTGGTTTGTCGCGTGTCGGGCGAAACGGTAGGTCAGTGTGCGCATCGTGAAGATGTTGCGGGTACTCGAGGTCCACTTCGAGGATATAGCCCGTAGACGAATCTAGTGCGATGGATGATACGTCAAAATTTGACACATCGTCGACCCATCGAAAATCAGCATAGGGCAGCGGTTGACACATCGCCCATCCGTACAAATTATTTACATCAAAGTACATCAAGTACGATGATGGTTTCGATGGATCGTGCGACTCCATGTACTTGTTATTAGCGCGAGCGTATCTACCCGAACATTGGCTCAGACCACCGCGTATACCACGTTCGATAAACATAACCATGTCGATGTCTGTAAGCAACTCGAACGTGATCTTTGTATGCTTCAACATGGCGTCCCACGTGTATCCGGGGAGAGTATAATAATACGCGGGGTCGAGTCCGTAACTTTCGATACATTTATCTCGAAAGTTTTCGAAAATGTCGGCTAATAACAAGACATCAATTTTGAGGTACAAGTCGCTATATTCGCCTAGCGTCCGAATGGAGAATCGTGTCCAGACGTTCTCGGCGTGCGCGTAATCGCTCTCGGATACAGTTTCACCGGTCAAGGAACTGTAAAACGATTCGCGCGGTGGTAAACACGTATCATGCAACCTGTCGACGGAATCGATGTATTCGTACGGAAATATACCTTTTCGCGTTAACAAATTGAAATTTTCTGTTGATAAATTTTGAAATTCCGATTTTAAAATTTTGAGTTTATCTTTGTCCAAAAATGATGCCAATTTATCGAAACTCGATGCGAGAAATTTGTATGAATCGATGAAACGTAATTTTATTTGATTTTTTGATTCTTCTTCTTTAAGATCAACACTTTTGGTAAACGAAATATATTTTTCCTTGGTTATCGGTAATAACTCGATTTTCCCTTCGAACGCTGTGGCTATTTCCTCGATAATAAAATGAGAATCATAACCGGATAAATTGTGAAACACTATCGAAATACAAAAAGAATCTTTATAATTTAGATTACAATTTGAGTGTGCAGGACTTCTGTACCGCCCGATCAGATGGCAATGATCGCGAACGCGTGTATCGTCTTGCGCAAACGGCTTTTCGCATATATGACAACGAGTGGTGCTATGGAATTTCTCCCACTCTTCGGACGTTAAATTTACCATGGGGACATTTGTTTTTAAAATATTTTTTACGCGTAACGCCAAATTTTTAAGGTCTTCGGCGAACCATGTTATACAATCGGCGCTACGACGCGAATGATACGCTGATAATGAGTCGTCGTACGAACAATGTACATAATAAGCTAAACTAAATACCCGATGGTGTTGATATAATTTTTCTTCTTTCGTCTTGGCCAGGACACATTCCAAGTCGGCGTAGACCACAAATGGAAGCCGCTCCTTCCGATTAGGGTTGCTGAACTCGAGCCACTTGTCCTTGTCGCTCGGCAATCGGACAGCGCAGTCGTTTAGCTTTCCGCAATCGACTGTATGCGACTGCAACTTGTTGTCCGAACCAAAATAATGAAGGCATCTGTAAAAGAAAAAAAATTTTAATTAAGATTTATGTAACAAAGTGAATAACCTATAATTTTTCAAATAATATAAAATAAACTTACCGATCGCAGATATATCTTTGGCCATTGTGTTTGCTCAATTGCGAGCTCACGAGCCGGGATAAATTCTTGATCCATGCAAAATGTCTCACGCTGTTGTCATCTTCAATGTACAGCAGGTTCACATGCTTATCCCGTTTCTGCTGCGAAAGACGTATCGGGACAATGTTTTTGTCTTCGATGCCGTACACATTAATTGAAATGTTATTTGCAAGTTCAAATTTCTTAATTTGATTAACAGTCACTGGAAATTCAATGTCCCGGAGATTCAGCACTGTCGCGTAATGCGGGTACGATGATTCCCGTTCCGCGTTCCTTTCAGCGGGATACAGAGCGGCGACCACTGCCCACGCGAAACACGCATTGTTCTTTGATTGCACGTTAATCACCGCTCTCTTTATCATAATCTCCCGCGGTAACTTGATGTGACATCCCGCGCGCATGGGATTGTACTTGTTTATATTTACAGTCAAGTTCAGTATTCGCGACAATGCCCACCCGCTATCGCGTTCCTGAAACTCTTCCAGAGACGCTAGGGTGGACTCTATAACGCGTTGTTCGTACCACTCGCGTAAATCAGATGTGCGAAAGAGTTCATAGTTTCTCGTATTCACACTTTTATTCGCGTGTTTATCACCCGACACAAATTCACCATTGAATATAGTGTTCACTTTTACACTGCTGTGTTTTTTTAAAGCGTCCTGCACATGTTCCAACACAATGTCTTTAGCGTCATCGAGAAATTGGCGCGGTTCAATGTGATTATAGTTTATCACCGCACCAGTCGATACGCGACTCTCGAACGCCGTATCAATTTCGCGCCACACAAGTGCATTTTGATGCGCACTACATCCGGCACCCGCGTGTACGAAACGTCCACGTACCGAATTTTTCAAACCTTCGATGCGCGCGATCCGAGCAATCAGTGATTGTCGATTTCCGATCGATAATCGCGGCCGTTTGATTCGACTTTGCTCTTCCAGCGACTCAATGTAGTCGTCGCATCGTTGCTCCCACACAATGTAGTTTTCCAATGAATCAAGCAAAGCGGATTGTTCTCGCAAAATTTGCTCCTCCATATTGCTAACGTACACTTGCAAAATTTAGCGTTTCTAATGACAGGTCTGATGCACTTTAGCTACTGGTGGGGTGCGTCTCTCTATCATGATTTATATACCGTCTCATGTATTGTTTTATCATCGAACATTCTAGAACGATTTCATCTTACAAAAAATTCCCCGTAGTGCCGTGTGCAATTTGGCCTTGATAATTTCACGTTTTGTCACGTACATTTGAAAAATCTAACGTGATTGCATCAGGGGCAACCGTACATCGGCCCATGATTTTAGCGCTTTCAGCTAAATTTTTGTCTGGGGATGATGCATGTTTTAACCTTGGCGGTTATTTTTTCGCTATTTGTCACATACATTTGAATAATTTTGATGCGATTGCATCAGGCGGAGCCGTACATCGGCGCTCGATTTTAGCAAATTCAGCTAAATCTTTGTCTAGGGATGATACACATTTTAACCTTGGCGGTTATTTTTTCACTATTTGTCACGTACATTTGAAAATTTTAACGCGATTGCATCAGGCGCAGCCGTACATCGGTGCTCGATTTTTGCAAATTCAGCTAAATCTTTGTTGCGAAGATGATGATGTCATCGCAGCCGTACATCGGCGCTACAAAATTTTGGAGGAAATTAAAATGTTGCGTCAGCAATAATCCCCTCTACATCGCAATTTGGGGTACTATTTGAATTGATATTGATTCTAATACGATTGCAGTATTGCATCAATCGCGCGTGTGAAAGGTTCATCGCTGAAGAAATATGAATTTCTACGTTCCGATTCGAAACGGTGAAATTCAGCTGTGTAAGAAGCAGAAATGCGACACGTAAGTTTAAATCGTTTAAAAAATTTGTTACTTATTGATTTTTAATATTGTTGTCTAATTATTTATATTTTATAGTATTCAGCCTCGTCGTGCGGCTCGCATACTTGGAAGAAGGTACGCTCTAACCCCGACGTCGTACAAGTATTTGGACATTGGAATAAGCGTTGGAGCTGTATCGTACGTGGAGCTGATTCTCGACGATAATCGAGGCAATCAAATAGTGTTACCCTTTTCAACGTGGAATTTGCTGATGCGGAAGCAAGCAGACGTTGAACAATTTCTACAATCAACTGCTCCCCCATTAAGAATTGGAAATTTAACGATTGAAATGTATCAATCGAAAATTGTAAAACTTGCATTATGCGAAAATTCTTTGTACATGAAACCAAAAATATTATTACATTTATTTAATTTTGAAAATTGTATCGATCATATGCACAATTGGTTATACGAGAATACGTATCTCGTAAATGAAAAATTTAAACAATTTAAAACTGTATTACAACGTAATAATATTACTACTGTATACGATGCGTGAGAGCGATGTCTTTGACAGCGAATCATTGATCGATTGCGAATTATTAACATGTGCTGTAAATGATATTCTTTACGATGCGTGCAATAAATAATTATTTTTATTCCATCTATGAATTTTATTTCTTTCCTTCCATACGAATAAGAATAGTCGACAATTTTTCTCAACACGCTCCGCCAAAGATGTAGAGAAATGCTGAGGTAGATGAGACGCGATGCTCTAATTGGAATGAGACGCGAGATATTAAAAAGATATATAATGAAGAGGAGTCTGCGACATTAGAATATTATTTCGTTGTTCTTTGCGTTTCATTAGTCTTGTGTGTGTTACGTTAGTGCAATGGCCGAAGAAGACGTAATCATCATCGACGATGAAGGTATGGATGTTATTATCGTCGATGAGAACATTGAAGAAATTATTATCATTGATGATGAAGATAATCAAATGGATATTGATGATGATGATAACCATATGGACATTGGCAATCTAGCAGATGAGGATGGGTCTGATATTGAAATAGAACCCTTGACAGACAGTGCTTACGATAGTGACAATAGTGATGATGGTGAGGAACTAGTACAACAGAAACAGCGACATTTAGACTTACCCGAAATATTAACATTGAGCGAGGCAACAAAGATATGTTGCATTTCCTATTTTTACATGGAAAATGGATCGAGATATTGCACCGATTGCTTTCTGAGTCTATCGGAAATGTTTCTGGAAGCTACATCTGTTCGGCTACATAGAATCACAGCTTATTGCAACATAGATAATATGTCATGCAAAGAGTGCAGGAAATCTCTACTTCTAATACTGCCGTGTGACATGTGCCCCATTTGCACATATTAAATAAATGAATAACTTTGTAAGTATCTTTCAATTTATATTATATCATAAAGTATCCTAAAATAAATGATTAAAATCTAATAAAATATGTATCTTTTCTGTTACAGAAGCGGTCCCCCCCTTAGCCCGACGCATCGTCCCCAATTTAATTTTTATTTGATTAATATAATTTTTAATTTTTAATTTTATATTTTATTTTTATATTTTATATTTTATTTTATTATTATTATATTTTATTTTATTATAATCTCAATTTTAAGTACATACACACACACACAAATACACACATACACATTTTTAATAAATTTTATATATTCTATATCCGTAAAAAAAATCTAATTATTTACACGCCTCTCCATGCGTTCCCATCCCTATGTCTCTCTTGCGCTAGTTTTAAGTATTGTTATCTCACATGCGTTAATCTCAACATTATCGTTCTCTCTTGCATGCGTCGTCTTCGCGCTATCGTTCTCTCTTTCGCGCGCGCTAATTGTAAGTCTCGCAATATTATCGTTCTCTCTCGCACGCGTTGTTATTCTCGATATTATCATTCTTTCTCTTTCGCTTAGAATACTCGTTGTACACTTACCTTTGCGTCGTCCTTCTCCCACCTATACGTCGCCCTTGTCCCACGTTAACGCCATCCTTGTCGCACTCGTAGTACTGTCTTCTTCACACTTTGCACTGTCCTTTTCCCATACGTTGCGCTGTCCTTCTCACACGCCGTTTTCTTTCCGCTGATCCCCCTTCACCGCGCGGACCCCCTCGCCCATCGATCGCGCCGCGGATCCCCCTTCACTGCGCGGACCCCCTCGCCCATCGCTCGCGCCGCGGATCCCCCTTCATCTCGCGATCCCCCTCGTCTATCGCTCGCACCGCGGATCCCCCTTCACCGCGCGGACCCCCTCGTCCATCGGCCGCGCTGCGGATCCCCCTTCACTGCGCGGACCCCCTCGTCCATCTCTCGCGCCGCGGATCCCCCTTCACCTCGCGGACCCCTCGTCCATCGCTCGCGCCGTGGATCCCCCTTCACCTCGCGGACCCCCTCGTCCATCGCTCGCGCCGTGGATCCCCCTTCACCTCGCGGACCCCCTCGTCCATCGCTCGCGCCGTGGATCCCCCTTCCCCGCGGGTGACGTCACCCACCGCGCGCCGCGGTTCCTCCTTTCCCGCGCGTGACGTCACTCCCCTCCGCACCGCGGTTCCCCTCGCGCCTCACCCCCCCTGAGAGGACCTGAGTTAGAACTCTCCTAGTATCACTATTCTTCACTAATTCTATATTTCAGATAATTCAACGTATATTTATATATTTAAATAGAAATAGAAAGAATAATTCCAGCTATTATAGAAAAATGGATCATGAATATAGTTCCTGTACTTGAAATAAAGAATGGCCAAAAACGATTAATGAAGAAATTTATGATATTGAAAATAGAAAGATATTGAAAATACTAATATAAATGTTCCTGAAAAAATAGGCGATGATTATTTAATTGAATTATACAGAGAAAGAAGATTTTTATATGATAAAAACATCGAGATTTTAAGGACAACGAATTAAAACATAATGCTTGGAAAGAAATTTCATTGATAATGACAAAAGATAAAAATCTAGGTAAGTAATAAATTTTTTACGTTATTAATAAATTTGTAATAAAAATTATTTTCTTTCATTTTTGTTTATAAAACAATAATTTAATTAATATAACTTTTTCCAGGAAATTATTATACTGCAGAATACTGCAAAAAAAGAATGACAACTTTAAGAAAACAATATGTAAAATTAAAAAAGGAATGTGATTTAAAGAGCGGAAGTGCAGCTTGTACTAAAAAAAATCTTCTCTTTTATCGCAATTGTCCTTTCTACAAGAATTTATTCAAAGAAGACGATCACTATTTTATTTTATTGTATATATATATATATATATATATATATATATATATACAATAAAATAAAATAGTGATCGTCTTCTTTGAATAAATTCTTGTAGAAAGGACAATTGCGATAAAAGAGAAGATTTTTTTTATATATATATATATATAAGGACAAATGCGATAAAAGAGAAGATTTTTATATATATATATATATATATATATATATATATATATATACAGTGATGGGAAAAAGTTCCGGGACGGCTGGATAATTTGAAAAATACGCATCACAGAGGAAAATGACCTAGACAAAAGTTGTAGGATTTTTCCCGGGCAATCCGACGGTGACCTTAGATTTGACCTTGGATAGTCATTTGAAGGTCACATAAAGATTACCTTCAATTTCTTAAATGGAACTCCCTATTTTTCATTGCATATTCTTGTAGCTTATCTCGAGAGCTTTCCAAAACACTATAATTAAGTACCTTTTTATTAAGTACTTTTTGAGTTATAAGGCTTGAAATAATTTCTTAATTTTACATAAACCATAAAATATCTAGTAAACCATTCATTTTTCGATTATCTTACCTTCATACTTTTATGTACAAAATAATGAGAGGAATCAATTGGTGTAAAGAAAACATACAGTTGTTTTTAAGAAAAAATATGGAATTGTTAATTGCAAATTACATATTTTTTCTTAGAAACAACTATGTGTTTTCTTTACACCAATTGATGAGAGGAATCAATTGGTGTAAAGAAAACACATAGTTGTTTCTAAGAAAAAATATGTAATTTGCAATTAACAATTCCATATTTTTTCTTAAAAACAACTGTATGTTTTCTTTACACCAATTGATTCCTCTCATTATTTTGTACATAAAAGTATGAAGGTAAGATAATCGAAAAATGAATGGTTTACTAGATATTTTATGGTTTATGTAAAATTAAGAAATTATTTCAAGCCTTATAACTCAAAAAGTACTTAATAAAAAGGTACTTAATTATAGTGTTTTGGAAAGCTCTCGAGATAAGCTACAAGAATATGCAATGAAAAATAGGGAGTTCCATTTAAGAAATTGAAGGTAATCTTTATGTGACCTTCAAATGACTATCCAAGGTCAAATCTAAGGTCACCGTCGGATTGCCCGGGAAAAATCCTACAACTTTTGTCTAGGTCATTTTCCTCTGTGATGCGTATTTTTCAAATTATCCAGCCGTCCCGGAACTTTTTCCCATCACTGTATATACAGGGTGTCCCTGAGCATGTGCTCACTCACTTGTAAGAAGGTAGAGCGCAGTAAATTAAATAAAGAAATCCTATTCTATGTAACGATTTTTGTAATAACAATCGAAATATTAATTATTGAAATCTGACGAATGAGAGAAGCGCTCGAGCGCTCGAGCTATAGCACGGCCTACCGTGTCAAACATTGCCTGCCGGCACGCGGCGAGAGGAGGGACAGCGCGCCGCTACCCGTGGTTACCGCTATCACTATTTTCACTGCATCGCGTTAAGACTCGCATCTCGCGTCTCATTTCTGGCATCGTTTGCGATTATAATTAATTTTTGTATGATAAGAGATATGTATAACACAATTTTGTTTAAAAAATGATATGAATAAAGCACGATTCTTTTTTCACACGCAAATTATATTTATTATGTCATATATCGAAAAGTATATTACGGAAAATGCTTCTTGTATCATTTTTATATTAATAGATGGTTTATTTTGATATGATATGATGTTCGAATATTTTTATACTAATATTTGTTGTAGCCCTGACAAAAGAAGCAAAAGAAATCGATGGAAAAAACTGTTATCTATTAATTGTAAATAATACATTAATTAAAAACTTATCATAAATTCACGATAGCTTCCTTACATTTCTTTCTTTTTCGTATCTTATTTATAGCATCTAAATCTAATTCAGCTTCGTCTTTTTATTGTGTTATACATATCTCTTATCATACATAAATTAATTATAATTGCAAACAATGCCAGAAATGAAACGCGAGATGCGAATCTTGACGCGATGCAGTGAAAATGGTGATAGCGGTAAGCACGGGTAGCAGCGCGCTGTCCCTTCTCTCGCCGCGTGCCGGCAGGCAATGTCTGACACGGTGGGCCGTGCTATAGTTCGAGCGCTCGAGCGCTTCTCTCATTCGTCAGATTTCAATAATTAATATTTCGATTGTTATTACAAAAATCGTTACATAGAATAGGATTTCTTTATTTAATTTACTGCGCTCTACCTTCTTACAAGTGAGTGAGCACATGCTCAGGGACACCCTGTTGTGCTGTATGGGATATATAGTGTTACGGCCCTGATGTCCGTGTTCATCGGGATGGCGCCGATTTACGAGAAGAAGCGCGTTGTCAAGAGGTTGTTGACAGCAGCGCCTGTCATCTGAGTTCGGTTTCAGCTGTCAAGCTGCGCGGACGCGTTTGTGTATTGAGCCGAATTGCTATTACGTTCTGTGTTACCGTTTGTAGTGTTCTGTGTTGTGGTGTTGTGCATTAAAGAGTTCCAAGTTCCTTTTAAAAGTGTCTATTCATTTCGCGCGACTCGCGAGCGGCCGATCTTTTCGCGCGCGTCTTCGATATTAATCGAAGTCCTCGCCGCGGGCGTAACAATATAAATCCGCGTAAAAAACAGTACTGTCTCCAAAATAGTGTTATTTTAAAATTGTAAAAAACTACTGTAAAAAACCTATCTTCAAAATAGGATTATTTTAATCTACAAAATAGTTATTTTAATCTGCACAAAATAGTGTTATTTTAAACCGTAAAAAATTGTTCTACAAATTATTTTAATTTTGTGTAAAATTGTATATCCTACAAAAATAATGATATCAAAAAATTGCGCTAAGTGAAAATAAAAACTTATAAAAATATTTTAACCAAAAAAAGTTATACAAAATAGTTGTTTTAATTTTCTACATTATATCCTAGAAAAATAATAATATCCAAAAATTACGCTAATTGAAAATAAAAACTTAAAATATTTTGACTAAAAAAAATTGTACAAAGTAATTGTTTTAATTTCCTATAAATAATATTAAAAAGTTGCGCCAACTGAATAAAAATTTTCACTATAAAAAATACATATTTTTTTTAATTTTTAATATTAAAAGATAAATGATATTAAATGAATTGTAATATATCTATTATAAAAAATCATTGAAAATATGAATAATCATATACATTGCAATAATCATACGCATATATCCTGAAAAGTTTAATTAAAAAAAAATAAAATGATAATACAAAATATAATGATAATACAAAATAAAATGATAATACAAAATTCAAAATTATTAAAAAAATTAAAAATTAGAAATTAATAAAAAAAAATAAAAATTTATATAACAAATAAAAATTAATACATATAAAAAAACTTTAGTTAAAAAACTTAGCGCTGCTAATTTCATTAGCACATTGTTCAGCGTAGCCGTCGCACAGGTAGCCGACTAGAAAAATTACTCCGGGATCAGCTGGTGTCATCGTGTCGAGATACCGTCACCGGGCGGCTATCGTACTGTAAAGAAAAATTACCGAGAAGTTGGATACTTGTACCGTAATTATCGGACGCCAGCTGTCACCGGGGTCGCGGAATTGTCCCTCTCAGGGGTGTTCGTACCGACAGTCCGTAGTATTATGTATCGTTTCCGTACCGTTTAGAATTGTATCGTTTCTGTTAACATTTTTCTTGTATCGATACTCCGAGCGTGACGCGGCGATTTTTGATCGAGTATATCGCATACCGGAAGGCGGGATTTGAGCGAGTAATTTCTTCGCGAGCGTGTGTTACCGGAATTAAGAGAACGGCTCTGCAAGAATATTGTCCTACGCGAAATCTCCGCCGAAAAGTATTTAACGTACCGCTTGTTCGAAATTTCCGTTACGCGGACGTTGTGATATTGTTAACGAAACAAAAGGTCGTGCTGCGACCGTTACATCGGGTAAACAATTTCCGTCTATCTCCTTGAAACTACCGTTAAAGAAAGCGTTTGTTTTTCATCAAGACTTTGTCGAAAGTCATCGTTAATTGCCGTAGGAAAAGGTTCGATTCGAGTTATATCGAACTTTTATAAAATACGTATATCGTCTATTTCGGGTTAAAATTCCGTTTATTTCGTAGTTATCTATTGTTCTTTACCGTTAATTGTCGTTGAGCGTAAAAGTTACCGTCATCATTGTATGAAAATTCAGGTTCGATTTATATCGATATTGAGCACGAGGCTCGCGCCTCTAGGAGTGTTCGTAAACCATCCGCGTATAATCGTCTGTTCGTGAAATCCCCGTACACTCTGGTTACCGTTAATTACGTGGATTACCGCCAATAAACTAGTTGAGAATTATACTGAAATTTGTTAGCGAGACGAACGTCTCGGTATACGAGCCGAAATCAGACGTAATTCGTTCTTGAGTTTGGTAGAGATTTCGCCGCTAATGTTCACGGCCTTCGATTACCGTCATTATTGAAAGGATAAACTATTTTTTTAATACCGTTTTTTTTCCTTTTCTTTTATTGCCGACTCAGAGTCAAAATTTCAAATAGCCTCTCTGAGAGTATTGTATCTGACCTTCGCATCAGCCGTTATAGCGTGTCCATTGTTTCCGCAATTTATAAAATAACCGTTATATTTTCGAAATTTATCTGCTTCCTTTTATTATTTTATCTTGTGCCTTGCGTTCTTGTATATTTACCGGTATATTCACCGAGTTTATCGCTATTATATTAAATTTATCGCTATTATATTAACTTTATCGCTATTATATTAAATTTTATCTATATTATTTTCAAGTCGATTATACTGTTCATGGTGTGTGTATTCTAACATTTCAATATATGTAATTAATTGTGACCAAATAACTGAGTAATCATTTCTCTCGCCTAACAGTAATCTAGCGCTCTCTCCCCCTTACCGTAACTAATTCACAAAGAACTCTGCCCCTCTGCCATAAACTGAGCTTGCCGTTACCGTTTCGATATCGTGGCGCGGAAATACCGCGCCTGGCGCCCATATTCTATCTCCTTTTTTTTCTTGGAGATTCGGTTACCGTACTTTACCGCCATTTTAAGATACCGTACCGCCATTTTGAGATCCCGATACCGCCAATTACCGACACCGCCAAATTTGCACGCCACCTCCTCGGGAGCGGCGTTCCCGAGGCGGGCGACGGCGTCGCAAGCCATAAAAAAATCAGATGCATTTCGTTTTACGGGACTTGAAAAATATTCTTCTAAACATTGTCGTATTGCGTATGTATTTAGATTACATATTCCATTTTCATATCGATGCATTAACACACGTAAAACATCTGATTTATCACAATTGGACAATTGTTGCCTAATGGCATTTAAATTCAATAAACACTGTAATACTGCATTTGCATAGCATGAAACCTTATCTGTATTTTGGAAACCATGCATGAGCCCAAGCAGTACTTTGTCGAACATTTTGATCTAAACTTGATTTTTGAACAGAAGCAACTACTTTTGGTAACGCCCATAAAACATCTTTCACTTTGTAATACTGTTCCTTTGACATGGCAATAATTTCTGCTTTTGGTTTGTGTATCTGTTTTAGACGATTATATTCAATAATTGCGTCTTCGCTAGCTATTACCGATGAAGGATCGAAGTTAATTAAATATAATCCTTCTAAAGATGTTACTCGCGATAATGCAACGTAAGTTTGGCCACAATTAAATACAGAGTTACCAATGTCCATAATAGCACTTTGCAAATTTAATCCTTGACTTTTATGAATAGTGATGCCGTAACTCAAAGATAATGGAAATTGTTTTCTGACAACGTACGCTCTATCCACTACCTCAAATTTAACACTTACTCTTTCAATTAAATATTCTAAACCTGATGGCAAAAGAAGTTTGATCTTTTCTACGTAATCATTATCTTGTACAACTGAAGTCACTTTAGCAATTGTACCGTTTACAAGACCCAAACTAGCATCAATATTACGCCGTATCATAACTTTCGCTCCAATTTTAATTATGATTTTTTTTCGAAAGCCCAGCAGTTCTAGAATTATCATCATCATTATTTGAAAATACTTTTAATACTTTCTTTTTTACATATGAAATACAGTCAATCGTGTCTTCAGCAATTAATATTATTTCTTTAGAAACAATGCGGCTTAACATTGCATCATTGAGAACATCACACATATGACAAGTGGGTAGTAAACAAACGGTGTTTGATGACAGATTGTTAATGAAAGTACATAACTCATTTAATCTAGATTCGAAGGAATCAGCTTTAAAAGAAATTTTTTTATTTTCCAGAATCTTACAATCAGATTTTGTTAGTAAACCGATACGAATTCTCGACAATAACTCGCGGTAAGAGTCATCTCCTTGCTGGCGCATATTAATTGTCAATTCATCATAGTCAAATAATGTAGTCCATAAATTAACCGCATTTAAGGAATTAAGATATTTAGCAATTTTTTCATTTGATAAATGTTTAAAAATAGAATCATCTCGTACAGGAGGTAGTTGAAGCAAGTTTCCAAATAAAAGAATATGCTTTCGACCAAACCAACCATCATCGCAATCACTAGTGTTAAATATTTCAGACAATCGAAGATGTATATACATTAAAGTCAAATTAGATATCATTGACACTTCATCAATTATAAAAAGAATAACATCTTTAAGATCTGCTCGTAAAACTTTCAATACATGATCAGATAGTTGTTTATATTTAGGAGTATGACCATGTTCAACGGGTAATTGAAGCAATCTATGAATTGTCAAACCATCTATATTAAATGCTGCTATACCAGTAGGTGCTGCTACAGCAGTATCTTTGTTGAGATTTTGTTTTATCCAGCATTTAATAGTCTTGATTAAGAAACTTTTTCCAGTACCACCTTCTCCGCTAACATATAATCGTAATACTGATTCATCTGACTCTACAGTATTGATAACTTTATCGAATACACGTTTTTGATCCGCATTTAATTTTGCTATCATTTCAGATACATCAATTTCTCGAACTGCTTTATCACCAAGATCTTTAAAATCTTGCATTGCTTCACCAGCCTCTATATTTTGAACACCTATCGGATTTTCAGGATCATCCTGAGACTGTTGTTTTTGTAAATCGTCGTCTAGGCATTGCTGAACTAACTGTTTTGCGGTTTCAAATGCTTTTTGCAATTCTTCTAATTTTTCATGATATCGCAACGCTTCTACAAGATGCAATTTTTCTTTGTGAAACGATTCGGCATAAGTATCGTCTCCGTTTCTAAGATCTTCTAATTTTCGCCATGGTTTAAACATAAGTAATAACGAAAAGAAATAATTTTCTGGTTGTGTATTAACATTAACTTTATAATGATCAATAAGATATCCACGCTGTCGTCGCTTAAGATATTTACCATTATCTATTTTATAATACTCAACATACTTATTTTTAGGTTTGATCTTCGAGATATCATACCACTGTGCAAATTCATAAAGAGATATATTTTCTAGTTCATTTGGTCTATGCGGATAAAGATCATCTACTAAAGATGGATAAAATATATCTATAGATTCAGGATCAAGAGCTTCAATTTCTTTGCAGTTTTTTATTCTTTTACGTCGTATTTGGTTAACATCTAACCATTTGATAGTTGTATTTCGATCAGTTCCATACAAAGGAATACTTAACAATGTATCAGCAGCTTCTAGAGCTCCACATTCTCTATTATTCATAAATCGCAAACCCATATTCCAAAGACGATTTGCTAATGATTTGTTCTTATTATTTTCAATATTAAGAACAGAATCAGACAACTCACATTTTCCCGCTTTATTTATATATTTAGTAATGTACCAAGTAAGAAGCGATGATTTTTCACCAATAAATTGTATATCCATATTACCTTCCCATGCAGTAAGAAGAACAGGATTATAATCATTAATATTAACTTCATTATCCGTTCGAGGAAGATCATAAAGCCTACTTTTATGTTTCAATTGTTTTCTACCTGCTATCGAAGTTGCCACATCTCTCATATTGAAAGTTTCAGTAACGAGACGAGGAAATCCAAAACGACACCGACGAATAACTTTACGTCCTACTTTTTTAGAGCGAAGACAATAATCGTTATGTTTATGTCGCTGATGCGTATCAACACGTTTATACAATAATGGTGAAATATTTTTATCTGGCATTTTGCAGCTTATATATTGTAAAATAAATTTAGAGACTTCTTCAATTGTAGATTCACCAAAAATCGGTGCATTTTTAATCCAAATTAATAAATGGAAATGTTGTATACCTCTACCTTGGTATTCTCGTCGCCAAAAATAGTGCGTTACTTCTCCAATTGGATGATCTTTGGAGCTAATGAAGTCAAGCATTGCCCAAAATTTATTATCGAGAAACCTGGACGTTGATACAGGATCTTTAACAACAAGTACGCATAACGGATAAGGAAACATCATGCCATCCATTTACTTCACGAATATATTCACCTAAATCTTCCCATAACCATTCACTCGGACTTAATGTTAAAAATGTCGCAGGTCCATAATGCTGCGTCATACACCTTAAATTACTTCTCGGTTTACGCCAATATTGTTCCGTATTTCGAAGTGTGGAAAATATTGTTGTTAGATCAGATTCCAACTGTTCTTTTGACATTGCTTCTAAATACTCTGCAGCCGTATAACGAACTTGAGGATTAGTTACGTTCAATTTATGATAAATTCCACGGCTTAACTGACGCATATTCGCATTATTCAACAAATAAAATAAGTATTGTTGATTTAATCTGTACTGTGGATGTTTAGATGTCAAACGACATTTAATAAATTCATGATCATGAAATTTAACTTCCCTAATCTCATGTTGTCCATTAATACCAAAAGGATATAAATCTGGAAAACACATTAAATCTAAATCTTTTTCACGATTATCCAAAGGCGCATTCTGAATTTTTATCATTTGATACAAGTCTGTCGAAGTTTTATTTGCTTTCTTTTCATATAAGGGATAAATAGTATATTGTTCATAATAGCCGTCATTTTCATCAGTAACTTGAGTTAACATTGCCTTCTGCTGATCGTCTAATGTAATTTCTACATCATTTTTCGTCTCTTCTACTAGATTATTTAATGACTCATTGTCAGATTCGTCACCTAATGTCGCTTCTGTCTCTTCCATTTGAAACTCTGAACTTTTTAATTGTTCTAAAATGTTTAATTCATTATGATCATTTGGCAGTATAATTTGGGAGTATAAAGCATTGTTGCGCTTTAACCACGTTAAAGCGTCAAATATTTTTTTAACATCAACCATCTCTTCCCAAATAATCTTTGATTTGGTCGGAATACCTCTAACTAAAATATATAATTCGTTATTAATATTTATTGGGTCAGTATTCAAACATAATTTATTTAACGTCTCCTGTAACGGAAGTGGTAAATGAAATGTTCTACCTTTAACTTTTTGTACCATTTGCCTTTGAGGCAACTTTTTATTAATAACAGTTCCCATTTTGACGACAGTTTGAAATGCTTTAGCTCTCTGTATAATCATTTTTTCAAATGTATTAAGAGATGATATTACTTTCGGCACATCATTTGTAAGGAGATTATTTAAGATGCAATACGCAGGCATTAAGCCTTTACGAAATTTACCTGCACAATAAGTACATATATATTGTGCATTATTTTCTTGTTGTTGTATATGTGCCATTAAACCTCTCCAACTTTGAATATTTATTTGTTCTCGAAGAATATTGACTTCAGAAACATTTCTCTTATAACACAATTTTTCGCATGATACACAAGCATGCCGTGGTGTGTCTGTTGACCGCTTAACCAAGGCCTTAAACGCTTGATGATATTTAGAAATAATATCATCATCACTCAGAATTGTATCTGCCTGTTGATGTTTGTACATATCTGCTTTTTCTTGTGCAGAAGTTACAATTTCATTTAATGTGTTTAAATCAGTATGAGTTAATGCTTCATCCAGATTATCCATCTTTCGATAAAAATCTGTAAGCTGATAAATTAAACGCTTAATATATCTTACTCGTGGAAAATGAGGTGATAATAGTTGAATTGGAAGAAACAAAGTGTTCCTTCGCAAAGTGTCCTTCGCAAAGTGTTAAATCAATATGACAGCTACGCGTATGGCCCAATTTTTCATTTGAAATTTTCATAGTACATTTATGAATATTTTCTATTAATTTGGGTACATTCTTTAAAGTACATGTATTTATAGTTTCGAGAAATTTCTGATAACGATTAATTAAAAACGGATTGTCAGTTTTACATGAAGTATTGCACGACCACGATTTTTTCGCTTCTATTTCTATCAATGGTAATATATTTACTACTTGTCCTTCTGCATTCATTGCCAAAGGTTCCAATGCAGTTTTTATTAACGGTAGATTTGCTACTTTCTCTTCTGCATTCATTACCAAAGTTTCCTTTGAAGTTACATGACGATATGTAGAATCAATAAAATAGTTTTCAGATGAGGCTGTATGGCTGGATTCGCCACATAACACATCTAATTTTTCTTCAACTGTGGAACATTTTACGGCTTGAATCAAACTTACCTCTGTTTTTTTTTTAATCAAAGATAACATTTTGTAAATATTACGAAGATAACTTCTTCTAACATGCATACACCAACGTACGATTTTTTCGGCTTTTAATCGTTTTTCGATATGATTTTTAATACCGAGTTTCTCAACAATATTTTTAGTAAATGTTTCTAAAGAATGCTGAAGTTTTATGGTGTTTTTCGATCAAAACTTTTCATATTTTTTTACAATTTTTTTCCCAACTTTGTTATTTTTTATTGCAGATTTTCTATTTTTCTGATAATATCGTTTGTTATAAAGCCATTTGCGATTAGAATCTAATGCTTTTTGTCTGTCCTGTTCACGCTGAAAGTTTATAGAATAACGTATGCGTTTTTGTTCACGTTGTCTTACAAAATCCTGTTGATATCGACATCGTTTCTTACGGCGATTATTTTCTAAATCTTGTTGATATCGACATCGTTTCTTAAGGCGATTATTTTCTAAATTTTGTTGATATCGACATCGTTTCTTAAGGCGATTATTTTCTAAATTTTGTTGATATTGCTGTCGCTGTTTAGTACGATTATTTTCTAAATCTTGTTGATATCGACATCGTTTCTTAAGGCGATTATTTTCTAAATTCTGTTGATTTTGACGCCGCTTTAATGCACGATTATTTTCTAAATCTTGTATATATTGATGTTGCTGTTTAACGCTACTATTTTCTAAATTTGTATATTGGATTGAAGGCAATTGTATTTTCATGCAACTATTGGTTATTTCTTCCTTAGATTGATTAATATCAGCAAGTTTTTTTAACTGATTTTCTTTTTGTTGCTTAGTTTCATCCTTTGTATATTGATGTTGCTGTTTAGCGCAGCTATTCTCCAAATCTGTACATTTGATTGAGAGGGATTGTGTTTTCATGCAATTATTGGTTAATTCTTTCTTAGATCGACGAATATCGGCAAGTTTTTTTAACCGATTTTCTTTTTGTCGTTCAGTCTCATATTGCCGTATACTACGGGCACGAGCAGCTTCTATTTCTCTGAATTTTATTATTGCTAATGGAAGCACTTTTTGAGGGACATATCGTGGATCTTGAGGAAAATGTTCAATTATATTTGATTCAAAATATATATTTTTATCAAATGTGAACGCATTAAACTATGATTATATTTTACTCTTTCAGGTTTAATATTAAATAATAATGAAATCGCAAATGCTATTGCAAAAACACCACAATCGTTACCATTTGGTTGTTGTTGCACAGTAGGAAATTTAACAAGACATTTCTCAAAGTCATATGTTGGAAATAATCTTTTTAAAAATTGTTCATGATGCTTATGCAGTCTTTTCAAATTTAACGAATCATAAATAAATATATATTTTGTGTTATAGTAACTACATACCCAGTCAAACGGACCTGATGAACTATGTAATATTTGAATATGATTTTTATCTTTTGGCATAGGTTGAATAGTATCAAGACACTGCACTCGCCAGGCTTCGACAGGTGTATAATCTGAATAATTTTGTAAAAGATGACCAAAATGTTCCATATGAATGTCAGTTAACCAATTGCCTCGAATAATTATATCTTTTTCTCTAGGCATTAAGACTATTTGTTTGTTTATCTTTACAGACATTTTGTACATATAAAGTAAACGTTTTTTATACAAACAACAACTTTATATAGACTTTATAAAAACTTTATATATATTAGTTTTATTTATGTATAACACCTTTTTATGAGCACACAGCAACTCTATAACGGCGCACAGCAGCCACTTCTTATAAGTGCACAGCAGCTCTATAACGGCGCACAGCAGCCGTTGTTTATAGGCGCACAGCAGCCTTTTATTGGCGCACAGCAGCCATTTTTATGAGCGCACAGCAGCTCTATAACGGCGCACAGCAGTCGTTGTTTACAGGTGCACAGCAACCACTTATTATGAGCGCACAGCAGCTCTATAATACCGCACAGCAGCCGTTCTTTATAGGCGCACAGCAGCCTTATATTAAAAAAAAAATAAAAAATAAAATTTTATACTTACCTCTATTCTCAACGAAGAAAAGTGAAAGACTGCGTAACACCCTGTATAAATATCAGTATTATACAGTATATCACATTTTCAACATCTTCCTTAATAAAAATAAAATACATATCTCTTTTTAATCCTTCAATCGTGCAATTTTTCACGAATCGCGCGGAATTTTGAGAGCTCCTAATGAATTAAACGGTACATTCTCGTTTCGCAAAAATTGAGTTTTTGCCAGAAAGATATCGAAAAGATTAAACAATTAAGTATTGTATTTTGTTAAGGTTCGTGCGCAACGGTTGAAGGTTTAATCAATACTTTAAATATCCAATTCATAAGTTATATCACTTAAAATATATCCAATATATAGAAATTTAATTTTGCAATAAATTTTGCAACAAGCAAGTGTATGTGCAATTTAAAATTATTTTAATAATTATTTTAATAATTATCAAGAGACACGGTAGTGTCTCGCCCAAGTTCATGCAAAGCATTAGCGAGGCACTCCGTGTATATACATATACGCGAGTGGGATACTTGAGAGTAACTCAGATTGTCGGATTTCAATAACGGCTGAACGAGTCAAATTCTTATTAGGCTTAATCGATAGAACGAGTTTGAATTATAAAAGAAAGTATTTTTATTTTTGTGCTGCGTGATCTACAAACGGAAATATTATAACGTAAAGTCAGAAATATGAAAATTTTCGATTAAGAAACGTCTCCATCATCTGCTCACACGTATACAACACATAGAAAGAGAAAACGTACTCTTCCTATTCTCGATAAAAGATTGCGCTAGCGATGCTCTGCGATATTAATGACATGTGTCATTAGTGACATGTATTATTAACCGCATTTTGAATAGCGACAGATTAAGGCTACGGTCGGGGAGCTGCTTTGGACGCTTCAGAGCGTCTTCCTGATCGCAGCCTAAATAATAAAGTGCAAGTTACATAATAAATAATTTAAGAATTTAACTAAATATTGACAAGTAGGAGCCAGAAAGACGTGATAATTGGAGCGCAAGGTAAATAATTAATACATATTTAATAAATTATATATAAATAATATATATATATTGTGACGACACCGTCGTCGTCCCTGTATATATGTATATAATTTTTGTTCATTCGTTTCGTTTCTTGTTCCTGTGTTCATAAAATAAAATAAAGAGTTAACTATAGTAATTTCCGCGAGTAAATTCCTTACTCGACGCCTATGGCGCCCACCTGCGATCCCGCCTATGTTTCCCCACCGAATCCTACTCCCTCCTTGACGCACGCGAGCATGGGGGACTCTCGAGCCGTATAAAAGCCGGCTCGCACGACAGACCGGCACCTTATTCCTTTCCAGCTTCCGACCAGCTCTGAATCTCAGGGAATAACCGAGACATCTTGACTTCTGACCGTTCCTGCCGACGGAGACGGGTGTGACCTCTCCGCCGCCTGGGTTTGCCCGGCATTCGGCTTCCTGACCGTTCCTGCCGACGGAGACGGGTGTGACCTCTCCGCCGCCTGGGTTTGCCCGGCATTCGGCTTCCTGACCGTTCCTGCCGACGGAGACGGGTGTGACCTCTCCGCCGCCTGGGTTTGCCCGGCATTCGGCTTCCTGACCGTTCCTGCCGACGGAGACGGGTGTGACCTCTCCGCCGCCTGGGTTTGCCCGGCATTCGGCTTCCTGACCGTGCACGCCGACGGAGACGGGTTTGACCTCTCCGCCGCCTGGGTTTGCCCGGCACTCGGCTTCCTGACCTCGCACGCCGACGGAGACGGGTCTGACCTCTCCGCAGCCTGGGTTTGCCCGGCACTCGGCTTCCTGACCGTGCACGCCGACGGAGACGGGGCTGACCTCTCCGCCGCCTGGGTTTGCCCGGCACTCGGCCTCCGCGCACCGCCGCACGCCGCAATCGCGACACGCTCGCCGAACGGAACCGCGACCGACCGTCTAGGCTAAGTTTACCGTAAGCGTCCGTAGGTTAAGCTAGAGGAATAATTAACTGCGTAGAATAAGTTAGGTATAAGCTCCGCGTACAATAAGTTAGGTATAAGCTCCGCGTAAAAATAGTTAGGTATAAGCTCTGCGTAGGTTAAGTCAACCTGGATAAACTAGCTACCAATAAAGACCTGTTGTTTATAAAAGAGGATTCGTACGCTTGACTCTCCTACCTACTCCCGAATCTTGGCACCGGCGAGCCAGTCCGTGGCGCACGGGATAGGCCGTACCGTTACATGGCGCCCGAACAGGGACCGTTTAAGGAGAGTCCAGCTAGCGAAAAGCCTCATGACTGCGTGGATTAATAACCTTTCCAAAGAACAGCTTGTAGAATATCTCCACCGGTTCGAAGTGGATACCACAGGCCAGGTGGACCTGCTGAGACGCCGATTGCGCCTGTACTTCGCTGCCCACCCGTCCGACAACCCGAGGAACAATAGCGGTGACGTACCAGGAGAAGCCGCAACCATGCCCACCTTGAGTCCAACGGAACGCATCGAGATCATCAACCAGATCCGGAAATGGGGCCACCGTTTCGAAGGAGTGGATCCACTCTCATTCCTAGAGAGAGTTGAAGAGCTAAGAGCCAGTTATGGCCTCGAAGAAGACCACTTACTCTTGGGCCTACCGGAATTGCTAAAAGGGGATGCCCTCTTGTGGTATCGAAACCATCACGAAACCTGGGGAACTTGGGCCAGTTTCTGCGAACAGTTCCGGGATTATTACCTGCCGCCGGGATACCTGAGGCGACTAAAACGAGAAGTCAACGGACGCTCTCAAAAGCCGGGGGAGTCGTTTCGCGAATACTCCAATGCGCTTCTCACCATGATGCGCCGAGCTGGGGGATACTCCGAGCGAGAACAGCTGGAGCAAATCTACGAGAACATGAATCCCGAACACCAGCTCTATGTCCCGCTCACCGATCAGCTCACCATGAGCGAACTCCGGACCCGGATATCTAAGATTGAGGAAATCAACCACCGTCGACAGGATCGAACCCCAACGACCGCCAAACCATCAGTCGCCGCCGTCACCTACAACCGGGAGGAGTGCTGCTGGAGATGTAAGCAGCGAGGACACACTCGAGTGGATTGTAAGCGGCCACCAAGGAAATTCTGCTCGCGGTGCGGCAAAGATGGTGTCCTGACTCGCGACTGCCACCCGCCGACGGGAAACGCCCAACGGGCGGGGACGTTGCGGCCGTCTCCCAGCCCAACCTCGAATAGAGTACCGTCCGCGCCCGCACCTCCAAGTACACATACGGCGACAACCGTTTGCGGCTCTCATAGATCCCGGATCTGAAGTCTCGTGCATACAGGAAGAGACTGCACGACTATTCCCCGGAATACCCCGACTAGCCCAGAACCGAGGAGACTACGTCCTCCTGGCCGATAACACACGGGTAGGGGTCACTGGGGTATTGCGCCTGCCTCTCCGATGGCATGGGAGAACCTATTGGCACGACTTCTGCATACTCCCTGGGCTAGCTAGCGCTGTGCTGATTGGTACCGACCTATGGGCGAAGATGGGATTCACTTTGCCGCCCCCACCGTTGAACCAGACCGGGACGGTTTCCCGGACCAACACGATCACCGCCGGACCAAACAACGAAGCAAACGAAGAAGCACAACTCCGGGACTTTCTAGCCGCCGAGTTACCATTATTTGAAGTAATCACGGGACGAACCGACCGAACCGAACATCGCATCCGGCTAAAGCCGGGACCGCCCATCAAACAGCGGTACCGACCTCGAAACCCGGTCATGCAGGCCGTCATCAATGAGGAGGTCGACCGAATGCTCGCCGAAGGCGTCATCGAGCCCTCGAGCAGTGCCTGGAGCTCACCGGTAGTCATTGTTCGAAAGAAAGATGGGCAGTATCAATTCTGCATCGATTTCCGCAGGCTGAATGCAATGTCAGATAAAGACGCCTATCCCTTGCCGCACATCACGGCTACGCTCGACAAGTTACGCGGGGCGAAATACCTGACCACCTTGGATCTAAAGAGTGGTTACTGGCAGATACCACTGAACCAAGGGAGTCGACCTGCAACCGCCTTCACCGTACCAGGGAAGGGTTTGTACCAATTTACGGTCATGCCTTTCGGGTTGCACTCGGCCCCGGCAACCTTCCAGCGGTTGCTAGATACCGTGATCGGCCCCGACCTCGAACCTAACGTCCTGGTATACTTGGACGACATAATAATCGCCAGCAAGACGTTCAGCGAACACCTGCAACACTTGAGAGAGGTATTCCGGCGACTACGCGAAGCAAAGCTACGCTTAAACCCGGATAAGTGCCACTTCTGCCGTCCGAGCCTCCGCTACCTAGGGCATGTGATTGATCGACAAGGGATACACACGGATCCAGACAAGGTGAGCGCCATCACCGGGTGGCCAATTCCCACCACCGTGCGCAAGGTCCGGCAATTTTTAGGAATGGCCTCGTGGTATCGGAGGTTCATCCCGAACTTTTCAACACTAGCGGCGCCGCTTACCGCGCTGACCAAAAAACGAGCTGGCTGGACATGGGGGACCCCCGAAGACGCAGCCTTTCAACAACTGAAGGCAGCATTGACCTCCACACCGGTTCTGGCCTGCCCGGACTTTCAGAAACCGTTCCTGCTACAAACCGATGCCAGCTCGCATGGGCTAGGAGCCGTGCTAACGCAGCACCAGACGGAGGGGGAACGAGTAATCGCATACGCCAGCCGAACGCTCAACGGCGCCGAGCGGAACTACAGTGCGACCGAGTTGGAATGTCTCGCCGTGGTATGGGGAATCCGGCGAATGCGAGACTACTTGGAGGGGTATCGATTCACCGTCGTAACCGACCACCAGTCTCTCAAGTGGCTGCAACGTTTGGAAAACCCGTCCGGACGCCTGGGGCGGTGGCTCTTCGAACTGCAACAGTTCGACTTCACCATACACTATAGAAGAGGAGGACAAAATCAAGTAGCCGATGCCCTCTCCCGGGAGCCGCAGCTCAACGCAATGCAACACCGGATAGCGTGTCCATGGTACCAACGCCTCCTCAGAGAAGTAAAGAGCCGACCAGACGAGTACCCCGACTACGAAATACGTGGTGGCCAACTGTTTCGACATGTGCTACACGACCTGGATTTTAGCGAGGTACCCTCCACCGAGCAATGGAAACAATGCGTCCCCCGGGAACAGCGGCTCGACATCCTGCGCCGGCTACACGACGACCCAACCGCAGGGCATCTAGGAGTGGCTAAGACCATCGCCCGACTCGCCCGGTTGTACCACTGGCCGGGGATGTTCCGGGAGACAGCCCGGTACGTTCGGAGCTGTCCGAGCTGCCTGGCCCACAAAGTGCCGCAGCAACGACCAGCCGGGAATCTACACGCTACCCCAGTAACCGCTCCGTGGCAGCAAGTCTCAGTGGATCTAGTCGGTCCTCTGCCACGCTCGGTCCGTGGACATGTCTGGCTCCTGACCGCCCAGGACCGGTTCAGCAAATGGGTCGAGATGGTTCCCCTGCGACGCGCCACCACCACGGCACTGGCGAAAGAGGTGACCCGCCGCATCATCTACCGGCATGGATGCCCGGGCCAACTCATCTCGGACAACGGGACTCAGTTCACCTCCCGTCAGTTCCGTACCTTGCTGGCATCGTTCGGGATCCAGCACCGCACGTCACCTGTCTACGCGCCGCATTGCAACCCGGTGGAGAGGGCGAATCGGACCATCAAGACCATGATTAGTCAATACGTGGGCGACCGGCACCGGGATTGGGACGAGCACATTGACGCGTTGCAGTTCGCGGTAAACACCGCTCGACACGAGGCCACCGGATACACCCCAGCCTTTCTGCTCCACGGCCGCGAATTGGCACCTCCCCATCCCGCCGAGCGACAACCAACGCCGAACCCGACTTCCCCGGAGTCGCATCGACAACGCCTGGAAGAGGCCTATGAGGTCGCCAGGGTGCACCTCGCCCGAGCCTTCCAAAAACAGGAGCGCCATTATAACATGAGGCGACGCGACTGGCGCCCTCGGGTGGGCGACAAGGTGTGGAAGCGGGAACGCCCCCTGTCCAGCCGCGACGACGCGTTTAATGCCAAACTCGCCCCTCGATTTGCGGGGCCCATGGAAGTACGCAGGATAATATCCCCAGTCATCGTGGACCTACGCGACGAACACGGGAAATGGCATCGGCATATCCACGTACAGGACCTGAAACCACAACCGAACATACCAGAAAGTCCTCGGGTGGACGAGGATGACGCATAATCCGGCAAAAAGCCACCGACCACGCCGAAGTACCGCCACCTTGGAACGTTCGGACGAACGCCGTTGCTAAGGAGTTTCCCTTAGAACCACGGGCCCTCTACTGCCCGACCTGCGGATGGCGGACCGCCTATTGCCCGACCTACGACCACCGGTCCAGCTACTGTCCGACCTACGACCGCCGGTCCAGCTACTGCCCGGCCTACGACCGCCGGCCCAGTTACTATCCGACCTACGACCGCCGGTCCAGCTACTGTCCGGCCTACGACCGCCGGTCCAGCTACTGTCCGACCTACGACCGCCGGTCCAGCTACTGTCCGGCCTACGACCGCCGGTCCAGCTACTGTCTGACCTACGACCACCGGTCCAGCTACTGTCCGGCCTACGACCGCCGGTCCAGCTACTGTCCGGCCTACGACCGCCGGTCCAGCTACTGTCCGGCCTACGACCGCCGGTCCAGCTACTGTCCGGCCTACGACCGCCGGTCCGGCTACTGTCCGACCTACGACCGCCGGTCCAGCTACTGTCCGGCCTACGACCGCCGGTCCGGCTACTGCCCGACCTACGACCGCCGGTCCAGCTACTGCCCGGCCTACGACCGCCGGCACCGCGACTACCCGACCTGCAACCGGACTCCGCTACTTCCACTGGAACCACGGGACACCCCGAGCCATCGGAAATTCCGCGAACGAATCCCCTCCAGGAGCAGTGCAACGGGTATATAAGGCCGTGCAACCGCGTGCGGATTAACAGTCGCTATGAATCGACACGAGGTAGACGAACTTTTCGGAGCCATAAGCTCGAGCTCGGAGTCCGAGACAAGCGGGCCTACTACCACGCCGACCACGACGCCGCCAACGCCTGCCAAGCCGCCTCCAGCGGTCCCGAGCCCGGGACGATCCCGACGACCGCCGCGGCCCGGGACATCCGTCCAGCGATCCGACCAGGCAAACCGGCGGAAGGCAATCCTGCTAGCGACGCCGCCGGAGATTAAGCCACGCCGCCGCGGAAGAATCGCCGCCCTGGCCGACCCCCGGTCAGCTGACAGCCGTCCACCGACCACCGGACCGCACCCCTCCACCGGAGTCCCTGCCGCTCGGCCTGCGAACACCGGTGCACCGGCTACCCGGCCCAGGACCGCCGACCCCGCGGCTGCCCGACCTACGACCATCCGGCCGCCTACCGCTCGGCCTGCAAACCTCGGGCCACGTACCACCCGGCCTGCAACCGTCGGACCACCTATCGCCCGTCCTACAACCACCGGGCCAGCCACGCCCGTCGGACCGTCCGCCACCCGACCGCCGACCGCCAGGCCACCCATCGCCGGGACCATTCCCGTCCGCCTGGGCGACGGCACCGTGGTCGAGGTCCCCGCCGGGTCGGCTATCATCGGGCGAAGATATAAGGTCCGCACCACGTCGGGCCGATGGGTGATCAGGTTCCACCCAGACGGCCGCCCCCGAGCGGCCCGGCGCCTCGACGGACCCCCCTAAGCGCGGGGTGGTGTGACGACACCGTCGTCGTCCCTGTATATATGTATATAATTTTTGTTCATTCGTTTCGTTTCTTGTTCCTGTGTTCATAAAATAAAATAAAGAGTTAACTATAGTAATTTCCGCGAGTAAATTCCTTACTCGACGCCTATGGCGCCCACCTGCGATCCCGCCTATGTTTCCCCACCGAATCCTACTCCCTCCTTGACGCACGCGAGCATGGGGGGCTCTCGAGCCGTATAAAAGCCGGCTCGCACGACAGACCGGCACCTTATTCCTTTCCAGCTTCCGACCAGCTCTGAATCTCAGGGAATAACCGAGACATCTTGACTCCTGACCGTTCCTGCCGACGGAGACGGGTGTGACCTCTCCGCCGCCTGGGTTTGCCCGGCATTCGGCTTCCTGACCGTTCCTGCCGACGGAGACGGGTGTGACCTCTCCGCCGCCTGGGTTTGCCCGGCATTCGGCTTCCTGACCGTTCCTGCCGACGGAGACGGGTGTGACCTCTCCGCCGCCTGGGTTTGCCCGGCATTCGGCTTCCTGACCGTTCCTGCCGACGGAGACGGGTGTGACCTCTCCGCCGCCTGGGTTTGCCCGGCATTCGGCTTCCTGACCGTGCACGCCGACGGAGACGGGTTTGACCTCTCCGCCGCCTGGGTTTGCCCGGCACTCGGCTTCCTGACCTCGCACGCCGACGGAGACGGGTCTGACCTCTCCGCAGCCTGGGTTTGCCCGGCACTCGGCTTCCTGACCGTGCACGCCGACGGAGACGGGGCTGACCTCTCCGCCGCCTGGGTTTGCCCGGCACTCGGCCTCCGCGCACCGCCGCACGCCGCAATCGCGACACGCTCGCCGAACGGAACCGCGACCGACCGTCTAGGCTAAGTTTACCGTAAGCGTCCGTAGGTTAAGCTAGAGGAATAATTAACTGCGTAGAATAAGTTAGGTATAAGCTCCGCGTACAATAAGTTAGGTATAAGCTCCGCGTAAAAATAGTTAGGTATAAGCTCTGCGTAGGTTAAGTCAACCTGGATAAACTAGCTACCAATAAAGACCTGTTGTTTATAAAAGAGGATTCGTACGCTTGACTCTCCTACCTACTTCCGAATCTTGGCACCGGCGAGCCAGTCCGTGGCGCACGGGATAGGCCGTACCGTTACAATATATATATATATATATATATATATATATATATATATATATAATAAAAAATATATATATACATTTTAATACAATATCTCTAAGCAAATTATACTGAAAAAGAAGTGATATACTCCTAAAAAAACTTATCTTTTTTAAAAAAAGGTAAAAAAAGGGCGCCAAGTTCATGTACATTGTATCAAATTGTTGTATCATTAAAAAAAATAGTGATATAAAAAATTACGACAATTAAGAATAAAAACTTGTACAAATTTAAATAGAAATGTTAATTGGAAACTTTTTTATACAAAATAGTTGTTTTAATTTCCAAAAATAATAATAGTAAAAAATTAAAAATTTATTTGAAACTTGTAAAGTGAAAATTAATATAAAACAAAAAAATAAAAAAAATTTTAATGAAAAAAACTTGGTGCTGCCAATAAAATTGACATATAATTAAAAAAGAAATACATATTTAAAGTAGATATGTATTTAAAATTAGCACATATTGTAATTATTAAAAAAATTGGCATATTCTAATTATTAATTCTTATTATATTAATCTAACATTTAAAAAAATTGTTTAATTTCTTTAATTTATGTTGATTTAATTTGCAAATTTAGTAACAGTTCTAAGCTGAATAATATGCTAATAAAATTGGCAGCGCCAAGTTTTTTTCATAAAAATTTTTTTTATTTTTTTGTTTTATATTCATTTTCACTTTACAAGTTTCAAATAAATTTTTAATTTTTTACTATTATTATTGTTGGAAATTAAAACAACTATTTTGTATAGAAAAGTTTCCAATTCACATTTCTATTTAAATTTGTACAAGTTTTTATTCTTAATTGGCGTAATTTTTTATATCACTATTTTTTTTAATGATACAACAATTTGATACAATGTACATGAACTTGGCGCCTTTTTTTTACCTTTTTTTAAAACAGGTAAGTTTTTTTAGGAGTATTTGTTAAACAAATAAATTATTAATGTATATACTTTTACATGCAAAATAACTTGTATAATACATGTTTTACAAAATAATTTTAAACAATAAAAATCATAGAATATTTATAGAATATATTATTTAATAAAGGTATGTAGATAGGGTTCAAATGTATAAAAAGTAATGTGAAATGATTACTTGACGAATTATCAGAAAAATATAGCCACACTTCTTTATATAAGCAAATCCTGCAATATCTAAATTAGATAAATAATTTTGAACCCTATCTACATACCTTTATTAAATAAAAATGTTTATAGTATATAGAAACATATTATCCTTATTGCTTTTCAACAAACTCAATTATTTTGTAAAGTATGTATTATACAAGTTATGTTGTATATGTGAAAATATATACCAATTTATAACAAATAAATACTATGGATACAATGTGTAAAAAATAAAATTAAGTAATTACCTGACTGAGTCCACAATAAAGTGTATAACGACACTTGTTTGTAATCAAACTTCCTGTAATATTTTAATTAGATTAATAATTTTAAATTTTATCTACATACGTTTATTAAAACTAAACGAACAATATATACAGTTTTTGCAACTTTTTAACGGATAAAGTTATTATGTAAAGCATTATGTAAAACATATATAAAAAGTAATGTGAGAGGTAATTACCTGATTAAATTATCCAGAAATATTATCCAAAAGAAGAATATATAATCAGTGTGTAATTGTGACACCAGTGTGATACTTGTTTATAACCAAACTTCCTGCAATATATAAAGTAGATTAATAATTTTGAACCCTATATCTACATACGTTTAATAAAACTAAATAATAAATAAACAATACATATCATAAATATATCTTATATATAATTCTTTCTAGTTTCAAATAGATCAAAGTATTTTGTAACACTGCATATATCACACAAGTTATTTTATATTATTATGTATAAGATCATATGTATTAATGATTTATTTATATGTATTGATTTATTTATAACAAATAGTATGGATGTAATGTAAAATAATTACCTAATTAAAATATTAGAAATGTTATTCAAGAGAAAAATATCACGTTCTTATTACTCTTTACCGCTAATACATTCACTTTCTGAACATTAGCAATAATATATAAACATATTACCAACAATATAGAGATTACAATGGGTCTGTTCCTTTTAGCTGCACTGCTACACCAGTGCAATAAGTTAGAAAGAGACAAACATACTTTCTTTCACTCTAACTAATTGCACTAGTGCAGCAGTGCAGCTAAAAAGAACAGGCCCAATAGTATAATTATCACGCCCTCTATGATAATGTGAGCAGACAATGCATCAGTATTGTCAGATTTGGCGCTTAAAAACAAAGTGATGGAGGCGCGATCACCAAATCTAATAACATTTAATTTCATACGTGCAATTGTGTTTACGCAAGTGATTGCCGATTGAACAGATGGCCTTATAGAGATTCATTTCTAATTAGTTTTATATTTATGGAATAAAAGGCAACCATTGTGCTTTCTCTTTGAGACACCTCCGATGTAATTCGACGCTGACTGGCTGGATCTGAAAGTAGAAACCAATCATGTTTGACTGCTACTTAGCGGTTAAGTCTGCTGAACGCGGCCTATGATTGGCTGTGTCTAATCGTACTGTGTCTAATTGGGCAATCCCCTTTCTCTTTTGGCCTCCAATCTTTATATATAAGTACTTTATCGAGAGTCATCCACTTTTTACAATGGCTAATCGCAAAAGGTAAGCATGAATATAAATACATTATATATATATATACAGGGTCTACCAAAAGTGTGGAAACCCCTAAATATCTCGGAAAATATACGTTTTACAGAAAAGTGTTTCCAACAAAAGTTGTAGGGTTTAAGAAGATCTATATACTGATTCTATCAGTTTGACCTTGGATGGCGTCGTCAAGGTCAGGTCAAGGTCACATTGACTTTTTTAAATGACACCCCCTACATTTGATTGCATATTCTTATAGCTTAATTCAAGAGCTTTCCAAAACACTATAATAATGTTCATTTTTATTAAGTACTTTGCGAGTTATGAGGGTTGAATGATAGAGTAGCGCCGGTATTAACATTATCCAAGGTGTACTACATGGAGGTTACTCGCTCGGATTTGCATCTGTTGTGTGTGTGATCCAGCTAACTAAGGCAAGATCGGTCGTGGATCCAGTCAGCAAAAGCAAAGACCCAACCAAATTACAATCGAGCATTTAAAGACCTGGAAAGCAATCGACATAGTAAACAGTAAATAAATTTGTGGATGCTCATTTATCATAATAATTGTTCGAAATGTGTGCGTGTGCGTGCGTGCGGTGCGTGTATACAGAGATCAGGTTAGGTTGCACCAAACGATTGCAAATGTGTTTCAATGTGTTAAAGTAAATGCTGAAAGTGGCTGCCATTTACTTCCTGACAATATGCTAACCTTTGGTAGAATGTAGAAATGACTTTACGATTCGTTTCAAAAGGTATCAAAGTCATTTCATCCCTTATTCGCTGTATCAATTCGTGAATGGTTTTAGGTTTTGTTCTGTAAACCTTACTCTTCAGATATCCCCATAGATAATAATCAAGAGGAGTTAGATCTGGTGACCGAGGTGGCCAATCCTCTCCTCCCTTATTTCCGTTCCTTCTTCTTATCCACCGTAGCGGAAAAGTCTCATTTAAAATACGACGTGGTCCTGCACCAAAATGAGCAGAAGCTCCATCATGCTGAAACCATATTTCTTGGAAATTATTTGGAAAAGTATTCTGTATGGCTGGAATTATTTGATCAACAAGTAATCTCTCATACCTTTGAGCGTTCAAATATTCTTCAAAAAAAAACGGCCCTATTAAATAGCCATCTATTATTCCGCACCATACATTTATTTTTTGTGGATGTTGTGTGTGAGTTTCCCGCACCCAATTCGGATTCTCATCTGACCAGAAACGAAAATTTTGATTATTAACTTCTCCCGTTAAGGTAAAAGTTGCCTCGTCTGTGAAAACAATTTGATAAGGGAAGATGGGCCGGACATCTATTAGTGCCATCATTCTTTCACAGAAATGTATACGACGCTCCTCATCTCCGTTTTACAATTCTTGAACGTATTGCAATTTATATGGATGGAACTTGTTCTTCTTTAAAATTCTCCAAACCGACATGGGAGCAATATCGTGAGTTTGAGCGACTCTCTGAACACTAGAATTGGGATCTTCAATAAATGTCTGCAGAACATCAAGTTGTTTTTCTTCGTTGGTTGCAGACAATGGTCTTCCTGACTTAGAGCGATTTCTTACGCTACCAGTTTGTCTAAAACGTTCTATTGTTTTTAACACAGTGGACTTATTAATTCGACGGTTCGGATACGTGTCATTAAATAATCGAACGACATCAGAGAACGATCTTTCGTTATCACCCCATCCACGCATCATGAGGATAGTGATTCTTTCACGTTCCGACAAGTCGCCAGCCATTTTTAAAACGTTTAATTTTAATTAATCGTACGTTGTATTTGGACGATAACAATTAATTTCTGCTTGCTCAAAGCTGAAGTTAGAAGGTGCTCGTTCTTTGATAGCTTTATACATTCTTAGTTGAATTTTAAATGCGAGTTAGACTGCATGTAGTGCGTCACATAGCGGTAAATGAAGGAACTAACGAGACGTTTCATACACGTTTTATGGAGCAATTTTTTGGCAATTTGACTTCAGCGAAATATGAGGATATGTTGAGGAATCGATCTTGCCTTAGTTAGCTGGATCACACACACAACAGATGCAAATCCGAGCGAGTAACCTCCATGTAGTACACCTTGGATAATGTTAATACCGGCGCTACTCTATCATTCAACCCTCATAACTCGCAAAGTACTTAATAAAAATGAACATTATTATAGTGTTTTGGAAAGCTCTTGAATTAAGCTATAAGAATATGCAATCAAATGTAGGGGGTGTCATTTAAAAAAGTCAATGTGACCTTGACCTGACCTTGACGACGCCATCCAAGGTCAAACTGATAGAATCAGTATATAGATCTTCTTAAACCCTACAACTTTTGTTCGAAACACTTTTCTGTAAAACGTATATTTTCCGAGATATTTAGGGGTTTCCACACTTTTGGTAGACCCTGTATATACAGGGTGACCCATTTTAACTTAGGCAGCCAAATAACTCGAAAACAGCACTCTTTAGAAAGAAATGTTTCAAATAAAAATTGTAGGGTGTGAAGGGGGACATAAGATGGTAGCATTGGTTTGACCTTGGAAAGTCATTTGAAGGTCACATAAAAGTCACCTTCAATTTCTTAAATTGAACCCACTATTTTTCATTACATATTCTTGTAGCTTATCTCGAGAGCTTTCCAAAACACTACAGACAAATGTTTTTTCATTAAGTACTTTTTGAGTTATAAGGCTTCAAAGTTTGCAGTACTTCGATATAAAATGCAAAATATCTCGTAAAATATTTAGTTTTCGGTAGTCTTACCCTAATACTTTTATGCACAGAATAATGAGACAAAACTATTGGTGCAAAGAAAACGCATGATTGTTTATAATAAAAAATGTGTAATTTGCAATGCACTTTTTGTTATAAACAATCATGCGTTTTCTTTGCACCAATAGTTTTGTCTCATTATTGTGTGCATAAAAGTATTAGGGTAAGACTACCGAAAACTAAATATTTTACGAGATATTTTGCATTTTATATCGAAGTACTGCAAACTTTGAAGCCTTATAACTCAAAAAGTACTTAATGAAAAAACATTTGTCTGTAGTGTTTTGGAAAGCTCTCGAGATAAGCTACAAGAATATGTAATGAAAAATAGTGGGTTCAATTTAAGAAATTGAAGGTGACTTTTATGTGACCTTCAAATGACTTTCCAAGGTCAAACCAATGCTACCATCTTATGTCCCCCTTCACACCCTACAATTTTTGTTTGAAACATTTCTTTCTAAAGAATGCTGTTTTCGAGTTATTTGGCTGCCTAAGTTAAAATGGGTCACCCTGTATATATACACAGGGTGTCCCATTTTAATCCATCCAGTCGAATATCCCGAAAACCAAGTCCGAAAGAGAAAAATGTTTCAGACAAAAGTTGTATGGTTTCAAGGGGGACATAAGATGGTACCATTGGTTTGACCTTGAAAAGTTATTTGAAGGTCACATGAAGGTCACCTTCAATTTCTTAAATGGAACCTACATTTTCTCTTTACATATTCTTGTAGCTTATCTCGAGAGCTTTCCAAAACACTATAATTAAGTACCTTTTTATTAAGTACTTTTTGAGTTATAAGGCTTGAAATCATTTCTTAATTTTACATAAATCATAAAATATCTAGTAAAATATTCATTTTTCGATTATCTTACCTTAATACTTTTATGTACAAAATAATGAGAGGAATCAATTGGTGTAAAGAAAACACATAGTTGTTTCTAAGAAAAAATATGTAATTTGCAATTAACAATTACATATTTTTTCTTAAAAACAACTGTATGTTTTCTTTACACCAATTGATTCCTCTCATTATTTTGTACATAAAAGTATTGAGGTAAGATAATCGAAAAATGAATATTTTACTAGATATTTTATGATTTATGTAAAATTAAGAAATGATTTCAAGCCTTATAACTCAAAAAGTACTTAACGAAAAGGTACTTAATTATAGTGTTTTGGAAAGCTCTCGAGATAAACTACAAGAATATGTAAAGAGAAAATGTAGGTTCCATTTAAGAAATTGAAGGTGACCTTCATGTGACCTTCAAATAACTCTTCAAGGTCAAACCAATGGTACCATCTTATGTCCCCCTTGAAACCATACAACTTTTGTCTAAAACATTTTTCTCTTTCGGACTTGGTTTTCGGGATATTCGACTGGATGGATTAAAATGGGACACCCTGTATATATATATATATATATATATATATATATATATATATATAGTATGTATATATATATAGTATTGTATATATTATGTATTATATATATATATATATATATATATATATTATATATATATAAATTTTATTAATATACAAGTAATAGATAATATTGGTTAATCTTTATTTTAATCTTTTATAATATACTTTTGTAATACACACATTATATGTTGCACGCGTGATACATATTACAATAAAAGATAAAAACAAAAATTAATCACTTATTTATCATTTCTATAAAGATATTTTATAATTTATTATTTTATTATTTTAATCTCTTATTATAATGCATATGTATTGTATGCACAATACTTGGCTAATCTTTATTTTAACCCTTTATTATAATACATAAAATATATGTTATACGCAGAAATACATATAATTATTCATCGCAATAACTAATGATTATTTTAATCCTTTATTATAATACATTTGTATTGTGCACGCAACATATAGCAATATAAATGTATTACAAAAGTTAACTAAATATTGTGCACGCAACAAATATGCACAATAAAAAGATTAAAAAAAATAATAAAATATTATAAAAGATCTTTATAGAAATGATAGATAACAAATAGTTTATCTTTATTTTAATTCGTTATTGTAATATGTATATGTTGTGCACGCAATACATATGTATTACAATAAAAGAATAAAATAAAGATAAACCAATACGTTTTCTATCATTTTTATACAAATATTTTATAACTTATACATTTACAGTTCCAAAAACGAAAAAGGACAAGCAACAATTAATCATAATGAAACTCACAAAAGGTAAGCAATGATTATTAATAATATCTATAAAGATATTTTATAATATAATTTATTATTTTATATATTTTATTTCAATCTTTTATTATAATCTTCTATTACCCATACAGCACAGAACGTTGTTGTAACATTTGTACTGTATGGGTATATATGTTTCACACATGATACTGTTTAACTTTTATTTAAATGTTTTATTATAATTCATATATGTATTATAGATACAAATACATATAATTACTCATCGCAATAACTAATGATTGTTATAATACATATATATTGCTATATATTGCATGTGCAATACAAATGCATTATAATAAAAAATTAAAATAGATCATTAAAATTAAAACTAACCTAAAATTAGTTGTTGCGATATGTAACTAAATGTACTTCTGCGTATAACACATATATATAAGTATTACAATAAAAGATTAAGATAAAGGTTAACCAAGTATTGTGTGTGCAACTCATATGCATTACAATAAGGATTCAAATAATAAAATATATAAAATAATAAAATATTATAAAATATTTTTATAGAAATGATAGATAACAATCTATTATTTCATTATAAAAATGTTTTATAATCTATTTTAATATTTTATTATCTTAATCTTTTATTATAATGCATATGTATTGCATACATAATACTTGCTTAACTTTTATTTTAACACTTTATTGTAATACATATATATAATAATAATAATATAGAAATATATAATAAAAATAGATGACAAAGAATTAATTTTTATTTTAATCTTTTATTGTAATACATAATATATATGTGTTGTGCATGCGATACATTCGCATTGCAATAAAAGAATAAAATAAAAATGAAATTAACCAATGTGTGTGTGTTATCTATTATTTCTATAAAAATATTTTATATTGTACAATATATTTTATACATTTCTATTTTCAGATCTAACGAAAAGGAAAATGAAGAAAATCCTAAAAAGTAAATGTAACATTATATTATTAATACATACGCGTAAGAAATGATAGATAACAAAGGAATAAAAATTTATTTTACTATTTTTATTGTAATTCACTTATTATAATTACTTATTTTTTATTGTAATTCATATTTGTGTTGCACACACAATACATATATGCATTACAATAAAAGATTAAAATGAAGATTAATCATTTATTATCTATCATTTCTACTATCATTTCTAAACATATTTTATAATATATATTTTATATGTTTCCATTCTTTCAGAACCTACAATATGGAAGAAATGGAGCCAGAAATTGAATTGTCGTCCTTTTTACGTTAAGGCTGAAGCGGCTTTAAAAGAAAATATAATACTTAAAAAAAATATAAAAATTAATGGAAACACAAAAAGAATCGCCGCCACCAACGCCATGGTATCACTACCACCGCCACCGCCGCCGTCAGCGTCGTCACCGCTGTCATCGCCGAAACCGTCGTCACCGCTGCCACCGTCGCCGTCATCAACGGTAACGACAGCGGGGCAAGTAGAGGTAAATAATTTTGAATTATATAATTGGCACGTTAATTATAAAGGAAGTAAATAAATAAGCTATGTTAAAAGTTAATAAATCTATTACATTTTCCGATTTATGAATTTAACATTGCCCAAAGTACTTTTAGCCTTCTATAGAATTAAAATTTTTATTTTCATGAAGTTTTGTGTCGTATAAATTATATTTTACAAAAGAAATTTTTAATTCACAAATAATTATTTTTATATCTTAAAAGGCTAAAAGTACTTTGCGTAATGTTAAATTCATGAATCTGAATGTAAATATATTAGAATTAGATTTATTAACTTTCGATATAGTTAATCCATGCAGTTCTTCTTTAAATATTATATTCAAATAAAATAGCAATAAAATATTTCTTTTACTGTAGAACAACCGCGTGCACGATGGGCTAGAGTAGGACGGTCGAGAGAACGAGCCCGAGACCGAAGTTCCAATCCAAGAACCTCAGCCCGTTATAGAAATAATGTTTTTAATTTTTATTAATATTTAAATGTGTATGCGTGTGCGTATGTGTGTATATGTGCGCGTGTATGTATGTATATATCATCATAACAGAATATTTTTTTTTATAAATGTATGTTTTTTCTTTCTATGCTTTGCATAAACTACTTTTTATTTTTAATTTTCTTTTGCAAAGCATAAGCTACTTTTAATTTTAAAAATTTACAAATTCTATGTTATGATGATTTCTTTTAAAACCGATTCAGCCTCAACACGTAAAGATGACGATAATTCAAATACTGCCTCCATTATTTCTTCCATGATTAGTTTATGCGTGTGCGCGTGCGTGCGTGCGTGCGTGCGTGCGTGGCGTGCGTGCGTGCGTGCGTGCGTGCGTGCGTGGCGTGGTGCGTGCGTGCGTGCGTGCGTGCGTGCGTGCGTGCGTGCGTGCGTGCGTGCGTGCGTGCGTGCGTGCGTGCGTGCGTGGTGCGTGCGTGCGTGCGTGCGTGCGTGCGTGCGTGCGTGCGTGCGTGCGTGCGTGCGTGCGTGCGTGCGTGCGTGCGTGCGTGCGTGCGTGCGTGGTGGGGCGTGCGTGCGTGCGTGCGTGCGGCGTGCGTGGCGGGTGGTGCGTGCGTGCGTGCGTGCGTGCGTGCGTGGTGCGTGCGTGCGTGCGTGCGGTGCGTGCGTGCGTGCGTGCGTGCGTGCGGCGTGCGTGCGTGGGCGTGCGTGCGTGCGTGCGTGCGTGCGTGCGTGCGTGCGTGCGTGCGTGCGTGCGTGCGTGCGTGCGTGCGTGCGTGCGTGCGTGCGTGCGTGCGTGCGTGCGTGCGTGCGTGCGTGCGTGCGTGGCGTGCGTGCGTGCGTGCGTGCGTGCGTGCGTGCGTGCGTGCGTGCGTGCGTGCTGCGTGCGTGCGTGCGTGCGTGGTGCGTGCGTGCGTGGCGTGCGTGCGTGCGTGCGTGCGTGCGTGCGTGCGTGCGTGCGTGCGTGCGTGCGTGCGTGCGTGCGTGCGTGCGTGCGTGCGTGCGTGCGTGCGTGCGTGCGTGCGTGCGTGCGTGCGTGCGTGCGTGCGTGCGTGCGGCGTGCGTGCGTGCGTGCGTGCGTGCGTGCGTGCGTGCGTGCGTGCGTGCGTGCGTGCGTGGCGTGCGTGCGTGCGTGCGTGGTGCGTTGCGTGCGTGCGTGCGTGCGTGCGTGCGTGCGTGCGTGCTGCGTGCGTGCGTGCGTGGCGTGCGGTGCGGTGCGTGGCGTGCGTGCGTGCGTGCGTGGCGTGCGTGCGTGCGTGCGTGCGTGCGTGCGTGCGTGCGTGCGTGCGTGCGTGCGTGCGTGCGTGGCGTGGCGTGCGTTGGCGTGGCGGTGCTGCGTGCGTGGCGTGCGTGCGTGCGGGTGCGTGCGTGCGTGCGGTGCGTGCGTGCGTGCGTGGTGCGTGCGTTGCGTGCGTGCGTGGCGTGCGTGCGTGCGTGCGTGGCGTGCGTGCGTGCGTGCGTGCGGCGGTGCGTGCGTGGCGTGCGTGCGTGCGTGCGTGCGTGGCGTGCGTGCGTGCGTGCGGTGCGTGCGTGCGTGCGGCGTGCGTGCGGTGCGTGCGTGCGTGCGTGCGTGCGTGGCGTGCGTGCGTGCGTGCGTGCGTGCGTGCGTTGCGTGCGTGCGTGCGTGCGTGGCGTGCGGTGCGTGCGTGCGTGGTGCGTGCGTGCGTGGCGTTGCGTGCGTGCGTGCCGTGGCGTGGGCGGTGCGTGCGTGCGTGCGTGCGTGCGTGCGTCCGTGCGTGCGTGCGTGCGTGCGTGCGTGCGTGCGTGCGTGTGCGTGCGTGCGTGCGTGCGCGTGCGTGCGTGCGTGCGTGCGTGCGTGCGTGCGTGCGTGGTGCGTGCGTGCGTGCGTGCGTGCGTGCGTGGGCGTGCGTGCGTGCGTGCGTGCGGCGTGGGCGTGCGTGGCGTGCGTGCGTGCGTGCGTGCGTGGCGTGCGTCGCGTGGCGGCGTGCGTGCGTGCCGTGCGTGCGTGCCGTGCGTGCGTGCGGTGCGTGGCGGTGCGTGGTGCGTGCGTGGCGTGCGTGCGTGGCGTGCCGTGCGTGGCGTGCGTGGTGCGTGCGTGGCGTGCGGGTGCGTGCCGTGCGTGGGCGTGGGCGTGCGTGCGTGGCCGTGCGTGCGTGCGTGCGTGGCGTGCGTGCGTGCGGTGCGTGCGTGCGGTGCGTGCGTGCGTGCGTGGGCGTGCGTGCGGGTGCGTGCGTGCGGTGCGTGCCGTGCGTGCGTGCGGTGCGTGGCGTGCGTGCGTGCGTGCGTTGCGTGGGC
This sequence comes from Camponotus floridanus, assembly GCF_003227725.1. Lineage (NCBI taxonomy): Eukaryota > Metazoa > Arthropoda > Insecta > Hymenoptera > Formicidae > Camponotus > Camponotus floridanus. The sequence goes on from NW_020229416.1 coordinate 46,459, forward strand.
GTGCGTGCGTGCGTGCCGTGCGGTGCGTGCGTGCGTGCGTGCGGTGCGTGGGCGGCGTGGCGTGCGGTGCGTGCGTGCGTGCGTTGCGGTGCGTGCGTGGGCGTGGCGTGCGGCGGTGCGTGCGTGCGTGCGTGCGTGCGGTGCCGTGCGTGCGGCGTGCGTGCCGTGCGTGCGTGGTGCGTGCGTGGCGTGCGTGGCGGTGCGTGCGTGCGTTGCGTGCGCTGCGTGCGTGCGTGGCGTGCGTGCGTGCGTGCGTTGCGTGCGTGCGTGCGTGCGGTGGGCGGCGTGCGTGGGCGTGCGTGCGTGCGGTGCGTGCGTTGCGCGTGCGTGGCGTGCCGTGCTGGCGGTGCGTGCGTGCGTGGCGTGCGTGCGTGCGTGCCGTGCGGTGCGTGGCGTGCGTGCGTGCGTGCGGGTGCGTGCGTGCGTGGGCGTGGCGTGCGTGCGGTGGCGTGGGCGTGGCGGCGTGCGTGCGTGCGTGGGGGCGTGCGTGGCGTGCGTGTGCGTGCGTGGCGTGCGTGCGTGCGTGCGTGCGTGCGTGCGGTGGCGTGGGCGTGCGGTGGCGTGCAGTGCGTGCGTGGGCGGTGCGTGCGTGCGGTGCGTGGCGTGGCGTGCGTGCGTGCGGCGTGCGTGCGTGCGTGCGTGCGTGCGTGCGTGCGTGCGGGTGCGTGCGGTGCGTGCGGCGTGCGTGCGTGCGTGCGTGCCGTTGCGTGGGCGTGCGTGCGTGCGGGTGCGTGGCGTGCGTGCGTGCGTGCGGTGCGTGCGTGCGTGCGTGCGTGCGTGCGTGGCCGGTGCGTGCGTGCGTGCGTGGCGTGCGTGCGTGCGTGCGTGCGTGCGTTGCGTGCGGTGCGTGCGTGCGTGCGTGCGTGCGTGCCGTGCGTGCGTGCGTGCGTGCGTGCGTGCGTGCGTCATTATTTTGTACATAAAAGTATGAAGATAAGATAATCGAAAAATGAATATTTTACTAGATATTTTATGGTTTATGTAAAATTAAGAAATGATTTCCAGCCTCATAACTCGAAAAGTACTTCATGAAAAAATGTTTATTTAAAGTGTTTTGGAAAGCTCTCGAGATAAGTTACAAGAATATGTAAAAATATATAGGGTGTTCCATTTAAGAAATTCAAAATGACCTTCACGTAACCTTCATGTGACTCTTCAAGGTCAAACTAATGGCACCATCTTATGTCCCCCTAGAAACCATACAACTTTTGTCTGAAATATTTTCTTGTAAAATGTAAGGGAACGGAAATATTTGGGGTGATAGATTCAGATGACTCACCCTGTATTATATATAATAACATAAAACCCCTGGATCAATAAGCATCGAGTATTAAGTCGCCATATTGATCAATGCTTGATGTTCATTGAGCCAGCGATTTTATATACGCATATGCAGCTTATGTCAATTTGTGCGATAGCTCTTATTTTAAATCAAAAGATATGTATGATAATTAGTGCATCACACAATAAGTACATGTAATAGATATTCAAGCTCGATATCGATCGACAATTCATCATAGACCAATCAGCTACAAAGCGCCCTTAATATCACTAAACGCCGTTAAGATGCGGCCTCATTGACGCTAAAAAGTAGCGTCAACCATTGGTTGAACAATGAAGCAACTATACTTACCTCCTTGTTCAACCAATGGTTGACGCTACTTTTTAGCGTCAATGAGGCCGCACCTTTAAGATGCGGCCTCATTGACGCTAAAAAGTAGCGTCAACCATTGGTTGAACAATGAAGCAACTATACTTACCTCTTTGTTCAACCAATGGTTGACGCTACTTTTTAGCGTCAATGAGGCCGCACCTTTAGTATCACAGACACTCTGTGGCGCTACTAACACTGCGTCGTGAATCACTGCTAGCGCATTCTTGTGGCAGATGTTGGAAACGTATTTCTGTATATTTCTTTGTTATATTAAGAGGAGTTGACGATGACGACCATGACGACGTTTCTTAATCGAAATTTTCACATTTTAGACTTTGTATCATGATATCTCCGTTTACAGAGCACGTAGCGCAAAAATAAAAACACTTTTATTATATAATTTCAACCCAAGCTATCGATTAATTCTACTAAGAACTCGATCCGTTGAGCGGTTATATGAAAAAATAAAAATATCGAGTTATACTCTCAATCTGACTCGCGTAATAATACACGGAGTGCATCTTTGCTTACGCTGGGACTTAGCTAAGACACTACCGTGTCTCTTGATATATATACAATATATATATATATATATATATATATATATTGCAGCAACATTGTAATATTGCTGCGACATTGTAGCAATATTGTAATATTGCTATTATACAATATTGCTGCAATGTTCTGTGCTGTATGAAATATAACAATATTTATATTTATATTAAATTTTTATTTTAATTTTGTTTAACTGTTTCTACAGAACATTAACAAATATAAAAGAAAATGAAAATACACAAAGATCTGCTGTAATTGAAAATACACAAAGGTCTGCTTTTAATAAAAATGTAGCTACATAGCAAGAAACAAAAGGAATTGACAATGTGAATAACAGAGAATTTGAAACATCTTCAAGCCGACTTTTGTCGATCCTTAACGCTTAAAAACTTCAATTGTAATGTGTGGATGATTGCTTTCATTGCAAATTGTTGTAGCAAATTGATATAGCAATTTTTGGCGTCGTAACAATTGTATGTATGTATGTAAAGCAAATGTAAAAAATTCGATTTTGATCATAGGGTAGGCTTAAGATTGCTAAAGACTGCAAATAAAGAATTTATCAATCGCTTCGAGATATGTAGATATTACAGTTCAGTGATTTAATTGAAATGGCGCTTACAGAAAGAGAACGTATAGTTATTTTGATGATGCGGGGATACGGAGATCGGGAACGGTCTTTCAGAGATGTCCGTAATTTATTTAATATTGAGTTTCGGGCCGATCGACAACAGATTTTCGCAGCCACTGTTCAGAAAACATGTCAGCGTTTTCGAGATACAGGAAGCGTTAAAGATCGATTAAGATCGAATAGACCTAAGACCGCTACGAACGGGGACTCTTCAATCAGTGTTCCGATTAGGGATTCCGTGCGCGCGCATATGCGATTCTGCGCATGCGCGACTTTTGAAATTACATTGTACTTTCACGGTCGCGCAAGTGCAGAGCCGCACATGCGCGCGCACGGAATCCCTAATCGGAACACTGTCTTCAATACAGATATTACAGTCGTTTATAGAAGACCTTAAACTCTCTACCCGAAAAGCCTCACAGGCACATGATACTAGCGAGACGTCCATACGTCGTGTTCTCAAAAATGCAAAATTTCCCATATAAAATTAATCTTGTTGTGGTCGTACGCGTGTGATTCACGGATCACCCGGATAAGATAAAAAAAAAAAAGAAAGGTTAATGGTCCGTCAAGCCGTCGTTAGACCAAATGTAAGTCGGAGGAGGATAAGATATAAGATAAAGATATTTGGAAGTCACCAATAAAACAAAGTTAGTCGTGTTAAAATATTCTCGCTGTCTTTATTCGCACCGACGTTCCCACAAGAATCCAAACAGGCTCGCAGCCCTAAGCGCCCGGACAACTCACGACAATGCTCCTAATACTCGGAACTCGATAATTAAATCTCCTGAACGCGACGTCTGTACTCCGTTACGTTTCGGAGGCGAAGCCCCTAATTTTTCTCACGGGGCACTGTGGCGCGAGATCTCCCACTAACTCTCCATCAGCTGTGGCAGATTTTAATTGGCTAGTTCTCCGTATTCAAAGGTAAACGGCCGATCTTCGCGTCAACAAGTTTTCGTATGACACGTCACGCTTCGTCAAAATATACATCCGACAATACGAAACAACAATAGCCTCCCTCGGCCGATCGACCTTCTCGAAACTTCTAGATTTAACTACTCGCTTGTAAATATGAAAAGTCCGCTGCTCTATTTCAAATGTAAAATTTCAATTTTCGATCTTGTTGAGACTGCAATTAGTTTCAAGGGTCGCCACATTGTTAAGAAATTAATTGCAGATGATTTTGATCGTTGGGTAGAATTTTATGAAATTATGATGCAGAAAATTGATGAATCATCCCGAATTTATAAATAAGATTGTTTTTCAGACGAGACCACATTTTTATTAGACGGTGCAGTAAATAGGCATAATAGTCGATATTGGAGTGATTTTAATCCGCATTGGATGAGAGAAACAAATTCCTAATATCCACAAAAACTATTATAAATGTATGGGCGGGAATAGTTGGAACGCACATAATAGGGCCATTCTTCATCGATGGAACTCTAACGGCTAAAAAGTATTTAACTATGCTTCGAGATAATATTGTTCCTAGCATTTACAATATCTTCGGTCTAAATTTTGATTCAGTTTGATTTCAGCAGGATGGTGCCCCTCTACATTTTGGATTAGAAGTGCGAAATTTTTTAAACGACACTTTTACTGAAAGATGGATAGGAAAGAGGGGAGCAATAGAGTGGCCACCTAGATCACCCGACTTAACCCCTTTGGATTTTTTTCTTTTGGGATTATTTAAAAGACCGAGTTTACAAAACAAAACCTCGAAATTTGGATTATTTGCGATACCAAATTATTACTGAAGTGACATTAATTACGATCGATATGTTGGAAAACGTTAGTAACAATTTTTATCAACGATTAGCTCACTGTCAAATTGTACAAGGTCCACAGTTCGAACATTTATTATAAACGCATACTCAATCACTTTTTCACTCACTCACTCAGTTGCTCGCCATTTACTTACTCTCTAATTAACTCACTGACTCACTCACTGACTCACTCATTTACTCATTTGTTCATTTGTTCACTCTCTCTAACTCACTCACTCGCTTGCTCACTCGCTCAATTATTTACACACGCGCGCACACGCACACACACGAGATGTAAATCCGATCGAATACCGCGGTGCATCTTGGATAACGCTAATGCCGGCGGTACTTTAAGTATTCATAATTCAGAAAATTCTTATTGAAAAGGAGTTTGTAATAAGTGTTTTAAAAGCTCTCGAAGTCAGCTACAAGAATATGTAATAAAAAATAGGGGTTGCCAGTTAAAAAAATGGAGATGACATTCACGTGACCTTCAAATAACTCTTCAAGGTCAAACCAATGGTACCATCTTATGGCCCCCTCGAAACTAAACAACTTTTGCCTGAAACATTTTTTTCTAAAATACACCGTTTGTGAGATATTTATGTGTATCCAGGCTTTTGGCACACCCTGTATATACAGGGTGGTGAAAAAGTATGGAAGCAAACAATTATTTCCGAAACTATTCATTTTTCGACAAAATGTCTTAGACATAATTTTTATGGTATGAAAAGATGTATTATGCGGCATAGACGGCATGACCTTGAAATGACCCTTACGAGCTGCATACAAATAACGTAAAAAATTTCAAATGGAACTCGTCAGTTTTTGTTACAGATTTTTGTAGCTGATGTCAAAACGTTTACAAAACACTGCATATGAGCCCCATTCCCTTAAAAACACTCCCAGTTACGAAACAATTGTGATAATTCGTATCGACGAAATTGAAAATAGACAGCGTACGTGTGATTACATGAATGTGTATAACACGACTGAACGTCATTATGAGAGATCAGTACAACAGTAGCGATTACTGCAACAAATGGAGAATAATCCGCTTCGATCATTTCTGCCGATACGAAAGACACGCGAAATTCGTAGAATCAGTTAAGGCGTACATCGAACGTACTCAAGGAAAGAGATGCGTGATTCATCATCCAACCGTTAAGGAAAAAGTGCGATTCATCCAACCAGTTAAGGTAATATAAGTGCGATTCATCCAACCAGTTAAGGTAAGATAAGTGCGATTCATCCAACCAGTTAAGACAAGATAAGTGCGATTCATCCAACCAGTTAAGGCAAGATAAGTGCGATTCATCCAACCAGTTAAGACAAGATAAGTGCGATTCATCCAACCAGTTAAGGCAAGATAAGTGCGATTCATCCAACCAGTTAAGAAGATAAGTGGATTCATCCAACCAGTTAAGACAAGATAAGTGCGATTCATCCAACCAGTTAAGACAAGATAAGTTACAGATAATTGTTTCGTAACTGGGAGTGTTTTTAAGGGAATGGGGCTCATATGCAGTGTTTTGTAAACGTTTCGACATCAGTTACAAGAATCTGTAACAAAAACTGACGAGTTCCATTTGAAATTTTTTACGTTATTTGTATGCAGCTCGTAAGGGTCATTTCAAGGTCATGCCGTCTATGCCACATAATACATCTTTTCATACCATAAAAATTATGTCTAAGACATTTTTTCGAAAAATGAATAGTTTCGGAAATAATTGTTTGCTTCCATACTTTTTCCCCACCCTGTATGTATAGTATATATATATATATATATATATATATATATATATATATATATGTCATATTTTATTGGTACATATACATATACATATATATAAGTGTATGAAACGACCGTATGTTCGTGCTAGATTCATTAATTATTGTGAATCTCAAAATAAAGTACGAAACATTATTGCGTACGATCTTTTTTCATTTTGTAATATTTATTATTGGAGTAATATACACATATATATTTTATTAAAATATTTTTATTGAAATTATTAAAACATTAAATTTTATGTGAAATAAAATAAGCATTTTAATTTTATCTATATTATATTATTTATATATTATTTATATATATAATTTTATATATATTATACACGCATATACATAGAGGATGTCCTAGATCACCCGTACACTCCTTTTCTTTCAAAAACTAAGCATTTTAGAGAAAAACGTTTTCGACAAAAATTATATGGTTTTGAGGGGAACATAAGATGGTGGAATCTATTGTGGAATCTATTGTGTAATCTATTGTGGAATCTATTGTGTAAAAAAAAAGCACATAATTGTTCCGAAGAAAAAATATGTAATTTACAATTAACAATTACATATTTTTTCTTAAAAACAACTGTGTGTTTTCTTTACACCAATTGATTCCTCTCATTATTTTGTACATAAAAGTATTAAGGTAAGATAATAAAAAAATGAATATTTTACTAGATATTTTATGGTTTATGTAAAATTGAAAAATTATTTCAAGCCTCAACTCAAAAAGTACTCAATGAAAAAAATATTTTATTATAGTGTTTTGGAAAGCTCTCGACATAAGCTATAAGAATATGTAATAAAAAATAAGTGGTTCCATTTAAGAAATTAAAGGTGTCCTTGACCTGACCTGAACGATGCCATCCAAGGTCAAACCAATGACACCATCTTATGTTCCCCTCGAAACCGTACAATTTTTGTCGAAAACGTTTTTCTCTAAAATGCTTAATTTTTGAAAAAAAAGAGGTGTACGGGTGGTCTAGGACACCCTGTATATTACTTCATAATATATGCTAAAGTGAAAAAAGATCACGCGCTGTTAATAATATGTAATAAAAATTAATAAATGTATGATATGTTTTGTACTTTTGAGATCTACAATTATGGATCTAACACGGACATGAACCAATCGATCGTTTTACCGTTGCAGCGAAAAGTGAATCCGGCTACGTAGTACCGCCGGCCGTAAAATGGATCCAGTTAGCGCCACTTTATGATGGGGTGTAGCGTCCATTCACCCTTCCAATGGCAATTTGGGGATTTCTCGTGGACAAACCACGGGACGACCAATCACAACGCGACTCGCGACAATAGCGCCACACTAGACACGACACGACGCCACGCTAAGCTTAGCGTTTCTTATGTATTATTCTTTTCTAGTTCTTTTTCACTTTTTTTAAGAGGATTTACACACGCTCAAAAAGATTCTAGTTTATATACCAAAGATAATTGTTATTTTTGAATAAAGACTGATTTTCTATTATTAAACGGTGTGCATAAATATATGTGTTGGATACCCAATCCCTACATATATATTTCTGGTGACCCCGACGTGATCAGCAAGGTACGCGAGGAAACGTGTTACGAGGCACACAAAAAAAGGACCGTTAGTACTCGGCGGACATATTGGTTGTACGAGATCGAGAGACCGATTTTATAATGCCGACAACGCACTCACCGCCGCGAGGCAGAACAACGAGCGAGTCAAACACCGGCCGTGTTTCACGCGAAGAAGACGACGACGTTTTGTCCCTCCAGCGAGCAGACACCGAACACAGCGAACCTGAGGCTATAAACGCAGCACACCTAGTAAAACTGCCGCCGTTTTGGAAAGAAAATCCAGTGTTATATGGTTCACGCAGATCGAAGCAGCATTCGCTATATCCAGAGTTACAGGCGACGAGACGAAGTTCAGGTACGTCACAGTTCATTTGGATCAAACTGTACTGCCCTTTGTCTCAGATATTCTGGCCACGCCGCCGATTGCAAACAAGTACGAAACTCTTAAGCAGAGAATAATAGGATCGTTTGATGAAACCAACGAATCCAAACTGCGGAGATTGCTACGTGGAAACGAGCTCGCGGATGAGAAACCCTCAAGCTTCCTGCAGAGACTGCGAAATCTTTCAGGGAGTCAGTGCACCGACGCAGTACTTAGAACATTATTCTTAGAGCAGCTGCCTGACAACGTACGTAGTATCTTAGCCATAAGTGAAGTTACAGATTTGTCGAAATTAGCAATGCAAGCTGACAAAATCACGGATATGTCAAGAGTTAGTGTAACACAAGTCAATGCCGTTGCAAAATTGCCACATTCGGGAGAAGCTACCGCATCTTGCGAACTCAAGGCTGCGATTGATGCAATTGCAGAGCAACTAAAAGAGTTACGCAGTGCACAACAGCGAGACAGGTCCAAAAGTAGAGGACGTGACAAGTACGCGCGCAGGAATAAATCAAGATCAAAATCTCAAGAGCATCACGAATCCAATACATGTTATTACCACCGGAAGTTCGGGCAGAAAGCGTTCAAATGCTTATTACCATGTGAGTGGAAAGATCCCAAGGCAGCGATCGCGGAAAACTAACCGCGTCGTTTAACCAGATGACGGAGGCGGACGACGCAAAGACATTCCGTCTAACCGTAGCAGATAGGAAAAACGGGATTCGCTACCTCATCGACACCGGAGCAGATGTGTCAGTTATACCAGAGAATGCAGTCAGAGGAAATATTACGGCGAGCAAATATAAATTATACGCAGCCAATAATACTCTGATAATCACCTATGGGTCAAGGTTAGTTAATGTAAACTTAGGATTACGAAAGAAGCTAGATTGAACGTTCATAGTGGCGGATGTCAAGAAAGCCATAATCGGAACAGACTTCCTGACACATTTTGGATTGCTAATCGATTTAAAACACAAACTGTTGCGTGATGGAACTACAAGTTGCAAGGTAGACGGTAAACTGTCAATTTCGGAGATTGGAATTACCACCTTTGACCATGCTGATCCTTTTGCCGATCTTCTGCGGAAATTCAGCGACATCACTAAACCGGTAAGCCTTCAGAAACCAAAGCACGGAGTAACGCATCACATTATTACTACAGGTCCAGCGGTCGCGGAACCGGCGCGCAGATTGTCTGGTGAAAGATTACATGCAGTACGCGCACAAATACAGTATATGTTAGATGCAGGGATTTGTAGACCCAGCTCTAGTCCCTGGGCTAATCCATTGCATTTAGTACCAAAAAAGGATGGCGATTGGAGAATATGCGGCGACTACAGGTGATTAAACAACATCACAGTGCCGGACAGATACCCAATCCCGCACTTGTACGATTTTGCACATAAGCTGGAAGAATGTAGCATTTTCTCAACACTAGACCTAGCAAGGGCGTACCATCAGATACCTGTCGCAGAAGAGGATCGTCCAAAAACAGCAGTAATAACACCATTTGGTCTTTACGAATACAATGTGATGCCTTTCGGTTTACGAAACGCCGCACAGTCATTTCAAAGGCTTATGGATTGTGTCCTTCGCGGCATCAACTATTGTCACTGTTACATCGATGACATTTTAATAGCGTCACCGAACGTGGAAACACCGCGTACACCTACTTCAGATATTTCAACGATTACAAGAACACAGGTTATCCATCAATGCAGCAAAATGCGTTTTTGGCAAAGAAGAGGTTAGTTACTTAGGTTATACTGTCAATAGTCAAGGCACTAAACCTCTGGATAAGAGAGTGGAAGCGATTAAGAAGATGGAGAAATCAACGGACATCAGCGGACTCAGATGTTTCTTAGGAATCATAAATTTTTACAGAAGATTTATTCCTAACGCTGCACTCACGCAGGCTCCGCTTCATGAATATCTGATGAACGCCAAGAAGAAAGATAAGCGCCCTATAGCATGGAATGAACGTGCAGATAAAACCTTCCAAGAATGCAAACAACAAATAATAGACGCAACTCTATTAGCACATCCGAGAAAACATGCGGTCCAGGCAATAAAGTCAGACGCCTCAGATACAGACGTTTTGGAACAATATTACCAAGGAAATTGGGAACCCCTCGGATTCTTTTCAAAGAAATTCAGCCCAGCGCAGAGAAATTATAGCACATATGATCGAGAGCTCCAAGCCATTTACAGCAGCCTCAAATTCTTCAAATCAATAGTAGAAGGTCGCAAACTCATAATAAAAACCGACCATAAGCCGTAACCTATGCCTTCTTACAGAAATCTTCGAAAGCATCACCAAGGCAATTAAGGCAGCTCGATTTCATTGGTTAATTTTGCACGGAAATCATCTACATCAAAGGTGAGAACAACACAATAGCCGATGCACTGTCACGCGTCGAATTAATCGACATGCCAGTCGTCGTTACAACCGAAGAACTTGCGCAGGCACAGCATACCGACGAGGAACTCAAAGACCTACTTCAAAATGAAGCTCAATCACTGCAGCTAAAGAAAATTCGTGTAGACAATTCCGATACCGTCGTTTATTGCGACATTTCCAAGGAAGAGATACGACCCTATGTACCTAGAAGCTTACGAAAAAGAGTATTCGATGTCACACACCGTCTAGCACATCCCAGTGGACGCGTCACTCGAAAAATTATTGGACAACGATTTATATGGCCAGCAATGAATAAGGACATTACCGAATGGGTAAGAACTTGTTTACAGTGCCAGAAAAACAAGATCCACAGACATAACCGACTTGAATCAGAGCACTTCCCAGTGCCTGATACAAGATTCGATCACGTGCACATGGACATAATTGGACCGTTACCCAACATTAAAGGATACCGTTACTGCGTAACAATGATCGATCGTTTCACAAGGTGGCCTGAAGCAGTTCAAGATATTTCAGCGGACACCGTCGTGGATGCACTTTTTCATACCTGGATAGCACGTTTCGGGGCGCCTACGACAATCACTACCGATCAAGAAGCACAATTTGAATCGCAACTGTTTAGATCCCTGACTAATCTTCTGGGATGCAAACGTACAAGGACTACAGCGTATCATCCAGCATCAAATGGGATAATTGAACGCTGGCATCGTTCTTTGAAAACTGCAATCCGTTGCCATGAATCTAAAAATTGGTTACAAGCATTACCAGTTGTTCTATTAGGGTTACGCACCAGCATCAAAGAAGACATCAAGGTCACAGCAGCAGAATTGGTATATGGAACTACCCTACGTTTACCAGCTGAATACTTCTTCAACGAAGATGTTGCACCAGAACCAGAGACTTTTATACAACATTTCCGAGAGCACATACGGAATGTCAGGTCTACGCCAACAGTTCATCACAGTAAAAAGAAGACATTCACACATAAGACTTTATATACATGTACCCACGTCTTTGTACGAGTGGACAAAGTAAGAGGCCCACTAGAACCACCATACGAAGGACCGTACCCGGTAAGCGAAAGAATTACAGATCATATATTTAAAGTTCTTATTAAAGGAGAGGCAGTTAACATCTCTGTGGATCGCCTTAAACCGGCATTCATGGAAGCAGGATTTGAGGAGGAAGGCGAGTCGTCATCCACGCAAGCCACGGAAACCACCAAATTGAGAGTCTACCCAGGCAAACGCGTTACATTCGCGGCTCAGTCTTAAGCTGCGCCACTCGAGGGGGAGTGATGTAGTGTCCATTCACCCTTCCAATGGCAATTTGGGGATTTCTCGTGGACAAACCACGGGACGATGGACCACGGACCAATCACAACGCGACTCGCGACAATAGCGCCACACTAGACACGACACGACGTCACGCTAAGCTTAGCGTTTCTTATGTATTATTCTTTCCTAGTTCTTTTTCACTTTTTCTAAGAGGATTTACACACGCTCAAAAAGACTCTAGTTTATATACCAAAGATAATTGTTATTTTTGAATAAAGACTGATTTTCTATTATTAAACGGCGTGCATAAATATATGTGTTGGATACCTAATCCCTACAGGGGAAAAAGCGTTCCCTGAAAAAGGGCAGGCGTGACCCCTCTCAGTCTTCTCTCTGTCATTGGTAACTTTGGTTCCCGCCCATCGAGGCGGGAAACAAAATAACCAATGAGATACTAACAAAAGAGACAGAATAATGTCCCTAGAATATAGAGTCTGGAAAATCCGAATCAAAACCCTTTAAAATGGCGTCAATGTGTGACGTGAGTATATAATGAAAGAGAGTTTCTTATAGAAGAATTGAAAATACATAAAGAGAAAAAGTAAGTAATAAATAACATAAATAATAACATATAATAATATATAATGTATAACATATTAAATATTATAACATATAATTATTAATACATATAATACATATAAATTATTTTATCTCTAACTTCTAAATAATGTTAATAAAATATACATTTAATTTTAATGATAGACTAAATCATATTGTTGTGTCACCAAATGTACTAATTCCTCCTTAATATTATGCAATATTTTGTTATATCTATTTGTTTTACTATGTCCCAGGTAGCAAGTACACGTCATTTTGACGTTCCAAATTAGTCATTTTTGGTCATATGTCGTCAAAATGACTGATTTGTTACATGACTTTATATTGACGTTTTGATATAACATTATTTTGACATTATTTTTCAGTCATGAAGTGATGATTATTTTATTATTAATATCATTAGTTAGTACATCGATCCCATAAAAAATCATTTAAAATTTTTTATATAACACATGACTTTCGCGATCAGACTTTAACAATCGTTAAAGTAAAATTCACTGTAAAACCAATAAATTTCACTGTAATAATCGCTAGTTCATTTGTTTACCGCTATGAGCGCTATCTCTCTCGTATTATAGTTTTAGTTATGAACATTATATAAAGTTTGCAAAGAATGACAGGTAAAATTAGAGATATTACTTCGATTTAATTTCTTATACAATCCCAATAGAGAGGTTTCAGATATTAGATCGACTTTATAAGTCGGACGAATAAATGTCTGGCTACTTAATGAAAATTATTCATTCGTTATTTATTTAAAATAACAAGTTCAATATACATGTAATATAAATAAAATAAAATTTTTAATATTATAAATAAAAATATTTTACTAAAGTATTTACTAAAGTAAATATAAATAAAATTTTTAATATATATTTATTTAATATATATTTATTTCATATATATTTATTTCATATATATTTATTTCATATATATATTTATTTATATATATTTATATATATTTATATATATGTATTTATTTATTTTTATATTTATTATATTTATATTATATTTATGAAATAGATAGAGAGATGAATTGTACCCACAAGGCACAAAGACGTCTAAAAGACGACTAAAACTGGATATATTTTCGTCAAAGACGTCTTTTAGTTAGAGACAATAGTCGACGAAAAGTCGACTAAAAGTCGGCTCATGACTCGAATTTAGTCACTAATCTGTCAAGCCAAAAAAAATGACTAAAATACTAAATCATATCATAATTTTTAAACGAAACATATATATTTCAATCCCTAAATAATAATATAATTTATCTATTTCATATAAAATTTTACATAAAAATTTTGTATAAAAAGTTTATTTATAATTTATACTTGCATATTGCACTTTACATCTTAAATAGATAATGAAAAATTATTTTCGTTTATTCGCCGGACATTTACTTGTCCGACTTATAAAATCAATTTAATATCTGAAACCCGTGCTTTAGATCAGAAATTAAATTGAACAATATATTTTTAATCTTATTTATTATCTTTTGCAAACTTTATATAATTCTCATAATTGAAACTTAAATACAAGAAAGATAGCGCATCGCATGTCGCATAGCGGCAAACGAACGAACTAATACATGCTTGCGTGCTTGCGAGAAACTTTGACCTCCAAGACCGCACATCCAAATTGTGGACGTCCAAATATTGACCGTTAACGGATGTCTTAAATCGGATGTACGATGGACTTTTATTTTATGTCGATGGACGTGCGGACGTAAAATGGACATAAAATGAATGTCCATAGAATGTTCTGTGTTGTCTGGGTTTGGACGTACAAATTCTAGACTTTAAAAGGTCGACGAAAGGACGTCTTGTTTTAATCGTTTTTTCAACATGACGAGAAGACATCTATAAGACGTCTTTTTCGTCATGTCCAAAAGTCGACTTAGAAAAGACATCTTTTCGTCGTCTTTTAATATTTTGTGCCCTGTGGGTAGTTTAATATTAGTGGCAATAACGAAAGAAATATTATTGAGATATTACTGATTGAAATAGTCAAAATTATTAACTGATTCTTTTAAAATTCTTTTAATAAAATATCACTGATTTAGAGTGCTGTACTTATAACTGCTGTAATCAGTGACTAATAATCATTTACTGTTTTTTAGTGATAATGCACTGATTCACTTTTAGATAATGCTTTATTCGACAACACTATAAAATATATTATTATGCTAAGAAAAAGACGTCAAAATATGGTACATTTTATGACGTCAAAATACGGTACATGTTATGACGTCAAGAATCTGTGACATTAGACCGTCACTTTTACGTTATAAAAACGTCAATTCGTGACGTCAAGAATAATCAGTGAATGACCAATTTGAAACGTCAAAATAACGTATGCTTACTACCTGGGGTATATGATCAAATTTTACATTTAGAATAAATAAAATACGAAATAAATCTTGTTCTTTAATGTTTTATTCTATGATTTTTTATTTTACTTTTTATTATTTTATTTATTTATATTACTTTATTTATATTAATGATGTTTTATTGTTTTTTGAATACATGTACGTTCCCGCTGCATTTTGATTCGTTCCGCTATTTTGAGGGGCTCGCGAGCTGAATCAATGAAAAGATGTCTACGGCCGGTATTCATAGTCCGATCTTATATTTGAGATCGTCTTAAGTTCGACTTTGAAATGCTACGCAGCTATTTGATTGGTTGAAGGAGGTCTTAAGTCAACCTCAGACCAGACTTAAGACAATCTGAAATATAAGATCGGACTATAAATACCGGCCGTAGGCCGGTATTCATAGTCCGATCCTATACTTGAGATCGTCTTAAGTTCGAGCTTGAGATGCTGCGCAGCTATCTGATTGGTTGAATGAGGTCTATTATATACATATCTTTCAAATATATTTTAATATATTTTAAAGGCTATAACAATTTTTTAAAAATAAAAACGAAGATTATATATTATTCAAAGATAATTTTTATTCAACTGTAAGTGTATATACAAATTACGTACTTATATACATTTTACATAACATCAACCAATCACAAATGTGACTGTTGTCCACCAATGTTACGCATACGTGAGAATTTAGTACATAAATTTCGTGGACATGTATTTGACGCAAGTTAAGGCTATAGCACACACTTTTCATAAGACATAACAATAAGGTTTCGACCAATCACGTTGCTCAATTTGGTTACGGACGGCCAAATTGAGCAACGCGATTGGTCGAAACCTTACTGTCATGTCTTATGGAAAGTGTGTGCTATAGCTTTTAGCGGTCTAGTATATAGTATAGATGTCTGTAGCCGCAGCACACACTTTTGCATAAGCGCATAACCATAAGCATAAGGAAATTGATTGGTCCCCAAGTATATGCATAAGAAAATGAACCAATTAATTTTCTTATGCTTATGGTTATGCGCGTATGCAAAAGTGTGTGCTGCGATCTTAAAAGTTAGTGTAATCCAGTAAAAAGTGATTAATAATACAATTTAATTAAAAAAAGAAGTGTAGGATTATATACCATAAATATTTATTAAATACTCTTATATCAAATACATTACTTACGTAATTTATGTGTAATTCATACACATGAGTGAATGTTATCATAATTATAAGAGAACAAATCTACTATTCTAACCTATGATTTCTTTCCCTTTCTCTTTTTTCTATGAAAAAGAGTCAATATTTCTATTTTATTGTAGTTATTTGTAAAATATATTTGTAAAACACACATATAAAATACAATATAAACTATTTTTTCTCAATACGATTATAAACTGTTTTTTAAATTTAATATAAATGTATTTACAGATCTCCTTTTTGCATTATTTTTTTCGTATTAAAACCAAATAAAAAAATAAAAAAAACCACTATTTGTTGAATACAACGATCAACGATTAAACAAGCAACGATTAAAATTAAAATTGTATCATCGCTGTCGCTTGAAGAAGAACTGGAAGATTTGAAAATAATATTTTCGAGTAAAATATATTCTTCCATTTTACTAATCTTTTTATTTTTTCTACGTTAACCTAAAAGAATAAATTCTTTTACTTTGGCACACAACTTTTATTGACTTTATTGGCACTTTACTGGCAGTAAAATAAAAACGCAACACTAGTAATTTTCACTGCTGTCAACTGCCTTGGTTTTACTACCAGTAAATATAACTATTTTCGAACACAACCAGAGAGAAGCCTAAGAGGGGCCACGCTACCATTTTTGAGGGAACACTTTTCCTACTTCGTACACTAGCGGTGCGTACATCCATTTTACGGCGCCTGGGAATTACATGGCCACATCCACTTTTGGTGCCGATAAAACAGTCGATTTTGATTCATGTCCGTGCTACATTCCACAATTTATACACCATAAATACGTCTCGCATATAGACGTAATTAATAATATACTTCGTTAACGCGATTTCTCTTTTCCATTTAAGCATATATTATAAACATCAATATATGCTATTAATAAAATAAATTTATGTAATATACATTGTTTAGGATATTTTATTTTCATGATAAGAAATAGAAAAGAGAGAGATAAAACTTATATAAAATTCAGTAAATTAAATTTTATTTGTTAAAAAACAGTCCTAGAAAAAAGACAGTTATAGACCATTTCCAAGATGATGAAATATCACACGTTTTGAACATTACATTTGATACGCAACATACATATATATAACTCTTTCAAAATAAATATAATATTGAATATATGGAAACTACATTTTTTTATATTTCTTAATAGTTTATCTTATGGAACATAATTTCAAAGTTAACGAGATTCTTGCAAAAAAATAAAAAATAATCATATTAACAGCCCAATCGAATATTAATTTTCGATTAGATATAATTTTTTTTACTTATCTAACAATAAGGAAAACTTATTCGAATTATGTCATGCTTGATGTCATTTTAAACATAAAAATTTAATTAATCTATTGTAATTACTTTCAAAAAGATTAAATAAAATATAAAAATTTTAGTTGTTATTTTATGGATATTTAAAGTTGTAAATTACTATAAGTAACGAAAAAATTCCCGATATCATTGAAAGCGAGAGCGAGAACGAATAGAGCAAGCGAGATGATGTATCATAAAAAGAATTCCGAAATCTCTTACGCGAGATTCCCTTTCTCTATAACATTTCACGAATATATGTCATCTACTATAAAAAATAAAATGCGTATTATTTGTTTTGAAAATAATATTTTAATGAAATAATGAGAATTTTGCGATTAAAATGACATCAAACTCGATATAAATCGAACAGTTAAATGTAAGCAAAATTTTTATTATTAGACTAATTAAAAATTATCCAATTTATATCGTGTTTGGTGTCATTTTAATCGCAAAAATCTCATTAATTCATTAAAATTATTTTCAAATCGATGAAATTAATAATAAAAGTTTCAATTTTTATTTTATAAGATGTTTACATTTTCGTGAATTGCAAATGGATAGAGGAAGCGAAGAAACCGATTGTAAGAGACTTCGGAACTCTTTGATGATAGATCATCTCGCTCGCTCTCTATTCATGGTCTTGCTTTTTCTGTAACACTTGGCAGTCGGGGAATCTCGCGTAAGAGATTTCGAAACTCTTTTTACGATACATCATCTCGCTTGCTCTATTCGTTCTCGCTCTCGCTTTCAATGATATCGGGAATTTTTTCGTTGCTTATAGTAATTTACAACTTTAAATATCCATAAAATAACAACTAAAATTTTTATATTTTATTTAATCTTTTTGAAAGTAATTAAAATAGATTAATTAAATTTTTATGTTTAAAATGACATCAAGCATGACATAATTCGAATAAGTTTTCCTTATTGTTAGATAAGTAAAAAAAATTATATCTAATCGAAAATTAATATTCGATTGGGCTGTTAATATGATTATTTTTTATTTTTTTTGCAAGAATCTCGTTAACTTTGAAATTATGTTCCATAAGATAAACTATTAAGAAATATAAAAAAATGTAGTTTCCATATATTCAATATTATATTTATTTTAAAAGAGTTATATATATGTATGTTGCGTATCAAATGTAATGTTCAAAACGTGTGATATTTCATCATCTTGGAAATGGTCTATAATTGTCTTTTTTCTAGGACTGTTTTTTAACAAATAAAATTCAATTTACTGAATTTTATGTAAGTTTTATCTCTCTCTTTTCTATTTCTTATCACGAAAATAAAATATCCTAAACAATGTATATTACATAAATTTATTTTATTAATAGCATATATTGATGTTTATAATATATGCTTGAATGGAAAAGAGAAATCGCGCTAACGAAGTATATATAAAGTATATATATATATATATATATATATATATACATATATATATATATATATATATATACCGGGTGTTTCAGACCACCCGTACACCCCATTTTAAAGCAAAGGAAGTGGTTATTTTGAAAAATGTTTCAGACAAAAGTTGTTGAAGATAAAGTAATGCATTACATGGGTAAATTTGATTGACCTTGGGTGGCGTCGTGAAGGTCATGTCAAGGTCGACTTGAATTTTTTAAATGGGAACCCCTATTTTTCATTGCATATTCTTGTAGCTTATCTCGAGAGCTTTCCAAAACACTATAATTAAGTACCTTTTTATTAAGTACTTTTTGAGTTATAAGGCTTGAAATAATTTCTTAATTTTACATAAACCATAAAATATCTAGTAAACCATTCATTTTTCAATTATCTTACCTTCATACTTTTATGTACAAAATAATGAGAGGAATCAATTGGTGTAATGAAAACATACAGTTGTTTTTAAGAAAAAATATGGAATTGTTAATTGCAAATTACATATTTTTTCTTAGAAACAACTATGTGTTTTCTTTACACCAATTGATTCCTCTCATTATTTTGTACATAAAAGTATGAAGGTAAGATAATTGAAAAATGAATGGTTTACTAGATATTTTATGGTTTATGTAAAATTAAGAAATTATTTCAAGCCTTATAACTCAAAAAGTACTTAATAAAAAGGTACTTAATTATAGTGTTTTGGAAAGCTCTCGAGATAAGCTACAAGAATATGCAATGAAAAATAGGGGTTCCCATTTAAAAAATTCAAGTCGACCTTGACATGACCTTCACGACGCCACCCAAGGTCAATCAAATTTACCCATGTAATGCATTACTTTATCTTCAACAACTTTTGTCTGAAACATTTTTCAAAATAACCACTTCCTTTGCTTTAAAATGGGGTGTACGGGTGGTCTGAAACACCCGGTATATATATATATATACAGGGTGAGGCATCTAAAACAGGCCACCTGAATAACTCCGTTGGTAAGCCGAATATAAAAAAATTGTTCAGACAAAAGTTGTATGGTTTCAAGGGGGACATATGATGGTGTCATTAGTTTAATCTTGAAGAGCCACCCGAAGGTCACGTGAAGGTCAGCTCCAACTTTTTAAATGGGACACCTTATATGCTTTTGCATATTCTTGTAGCTCATCTCAAGAGCTTTCCAAAGCACTACAATTATGTCAGTTTTCATTAAATACTTTCCAAGTTATGAGGCTTGAAATCATTTTTTAATTTTACATAAACCGTAAAATATCTTGTAAAATATTCATTTTTCGATTATTTTACCTTAATACTTTTATGTACAAAATAATGAGAAGAATCAATTGGTGTAAAGGAAACACATAATTGCTTCGAACAAAAAAATGTAATTGTTAATTGCAAATTACATTTTTTTGTTCGAAGCAATTATGTGTTTTCTTTACACCAATTGATTCTTCTCATTATTTTGTACATAAAAGTATTAAGGTAAAATAATCGAAAAATGAATATTTTACAAGATATTTTACGGTTTATGTAAAATTAAAAAATGATTTCAAGCCTCATAACTTGGAAAGTATTTAATGAAAACTAACATAATTGTAGTGTTTTGGAAAGCTCTTGAGATGAGCTACAAAAATATGCAAAAGCATATAAGGTGTCCCATTTAAAAAGTTGGAGCTGACCTTCACGTGACCTTCGGGTGGCTCTTCAAGATTAAACTAATGACAACATCATATGTCCCCCTTGAAACCATACAACTTTTGTCTGAACAATTTTTTTGTATTCGGCTTACCAACGGAGTTATTCAGGTGGCCTGTTTTAGATGCCTCACCCTGTATATATACAGTGATGGGAAAAAGTTCCGGGACGGCTGCATAATTTGAAAAATACGCATCACAGAGGAAAATGACCTAGACAAAAGTTGTAGGATTTTTCCCGGGCAATCCGACGGTGACCTTAGATTTGACCTTGGATAGTCATTTGAAAGTCACATAAAGATTACCTTTAATTTCTTAAATGGAACTCCCTATTTTTCATTGCATATTCTTGTAGCTTATCTCGAGAGCTTTCCAAAACACTATAATTAAGTACCTTTTTATTAAGTACTTTTTGAGTTATAAGGCTTGAAATAATTTCTTAATTTTACATAAACCATAAAATATCTAGTAAACCATTCATTTTTCGATTATCTTACCTTCATACTTTTATGTACAAAATAATGAGAGGAATCAATTGGTGTAAAGAAAACATACAGTTGTTTTTAAGAAAAAATATGGAATTGTTAATTGCAAATTACATATTTTTTCTTAGAAACAACTATGTGTTTTCTTTACACCAATTGATTCCTCTCATTATTTTGTACATAAAAGTATGAAGGTAAGATAATCGAAAAATGAATGGTTTACTAGATATTTTATGGTTTATGTAAAATTAAGAAATTATTTCAAGCCTTATAACTCAAAAAGTACTTAATAAAAAGGTACTTAATTATAGTGGTTTGGAAAGCTCTCGAGATAAGCTACAAAAATATGCAATGAAAAATAGGGAGTTCCATTTAAGAAATTGAAGGTAATCTTTATGTGACCTTCAAATGACTATCCAAGGTCAAATCTAAGGTCACCGTCGGATTGACCGGGAAAAATCCCACAACTTTTGTCTAGGTCATTTTCCTCTGTGATGCGTATTTTTCAAATTATCCAGCCGTCCCGGAACTTTTTCCCATCACTGTATATATATATATATATATATATATATATATATATATATATATATATAATTACGTCTATATGCGAGACGTATTTATGGTCTATAAATTGTGGATGTAGCACGGACATGAACCAAAATCGACTGTTTTATCGGCATCAAAAGTGGATGTGGCCATGTAGTTCCCAGGCGCCGTAAAATGGATGTACGCAGCGCTAGTGTACGACGTAGGGAAAGCGTTCCCTCAAAAATGGCAGCGTAGCCTCTCTCAAGCTTCTCTCTGACACAACCTATGAATACCGGCCTACGAACTGTCCAGACATCCAGACTCTGTTTTCTAGGGACACTATAAGACAGAATCAGAGAGAAGACTGAGAAATGTCATGGCCCGCTTTTAGGTGATCCCTGAAAGCGATACGTCCTCTGTTAATCTAAAAACCGTAGACATGAACTACAAAGTCAATTTCCACGAAAGTTCTCAGAGGGTAACATATAATGTGCACAATTTCTGGTTTTGTTCCGTGCTATGTGTACAAAATGGCGGTAGCACCAGTGCTGTATAGCAAGGTGCTTACGTATATCAAATAAATTTTAATATAAATGAGAAATGACGAATTTGAATATATCTATATATATATATATATATATATATATATATATATATATATATATATAGAGGAGAGAGAGAGAGAGAGAGATAATAAAATTTATTTATCATAGAAATATATTTAATATACATAAACACCTTACAGAATTCGTGTTACGGATATTTCTTTCGTGCACATAGCACGGAATATATATATATATATATATATATATATATATATATATATACATATATATATATATATAGTGTACGCGGGAGTTATGTGAACAAGCGAGAAGATAATAAGAGGGAGCGAAATGGCAGTAAGAGCGAGCGAGATAGGAATAGAACGAGCAACGAAGACTCGAAAATCGAGTCTTTCTTGCAGTCTGGCATACTGTTTCTCTCGCTCGCTCCTATTACTATTTCGCTTGCTCCTATTATTATCTCGTTCGCTCCTATTACTATCTCGCTCGCTTCTGTTATTATTTCACTCTTACGTACTCATATACTGTCATGTTCATCTCGTTATCAAATCTGCCGCTGGTAAGCGGCCGATGACAAACTAATGAAAATTTTGCGATTAAAATAACATCAAACACGGTATCAATCGGATAAATGTAGTTAAATATATATAATCAAAATTTTTATTATCAGACTTATTAAAAATTATCCGATTTACGTCGTGTTTGATATCATCTTAATCACAAAAATCTCAATAATTCATTAAAATTACTTTCATATCGATAAAATAAAAAATAAAAGTTTTAGTTTTTATTTTATAATCTCGTAAATTGCGAATGAATAGAGAAAGTGAAGAAGCCGATTGTAAGAGACTTCGGAATTCTTTGAAATGATAGGTCATCTCACTCGCTCTCGACTCGCTGTCGCTCTCGCACTTGACAGGTCATAAAGATAAGCGGACTCGGCTTCCTCGCCGAATGTAAACATCTTATAAAATAAAAACTGAAACTCTTAAGTCGTCTACAATAAATGGAGTAAGCTTGCGTAAGAAGTAAGAGTAGGAGTAACGTTTTCGGCGTAAGCTGTTTACGCTGACTCAATCTACAATACAGGGCATCGATCATGAATTTCACGTGAACTTTTTCATTTTTCATCTTTCACTATAATAAATTTCATGTGAAAAATTTCATGTGAAAAATTCATAAGAAAAGAAAATATATGTAGTATTTTGTATGATTAATATAATATAACTTATTAACTCGTAAGTAATTTAGTATTAAAATATGCATTAAGTACCATTAATTTAATTATGTATCATTATTTTTTTTCTTTCTATCTATGAATTTGTTGTCAGGTAAAAATTTTCACGTGAGCTATCACTTTGTAATATAGTCTTGTTAGATTCGTTGAAGTATGTTCTTTTTATGAGTAAATGCGAACTTTCTCACGTAATTTTTTAACCATCAAACGACTTGGTTAAAATGTGAAAAATAATGTAACGTTAAGTATGCGCTTTGTGTAGTAAAAAATTCAAGTAATAATTCATCTAGTTATATTTGTTTCCTTTAGATTATATCATAATTAGAAATATAACTTTAATATGCGATACAGTTATATGGATAACCTATTTGCAATAATCAACTACAAAAAATAAGAGAAAGAAAGATTTAATAAATAAAGTATGTGTAAACAGAGTAAGATTACTATAATTATATCTAATTCTTTGTGCAAATAATTTGTTTTATATTATATAATGTAATAATAATAAAAGTTCTTTAATAAAAATATAAATGGTCCCTGTTCGAAAACCGAAATATTATTTTTTAAAAAGAATCGCGCATTAATAAAATCAGCATTTATTAATTTGTAATCTCGAGAATTCGAATTTCAACGGGCATCGAGAAACTTCTCGCTTTTAGTTTTCGGACTTTGTCGCCGTTTCAGTTCCTGAAACATTGTACATTTTATTGTAAATACATTTCTTTATTTAATTGTGTGGTGTTCAAATAAAAACCTCAGAAACCAAAAAAATACGTGTCGTATGGAGTCTCTTTATTGCGTGAAAGCTGTTTGTGGTCGTCTTCGTTGCACTCTCTAAAATTCTGCGCTGTCGCGACAATCCGCGTTCATTCGCGAACAGTCCCTTTTTATGATTATTATTATAAAGTCACATATTTCAGATTAAATTATATTTATAACACGATATGATTATTAATACAATATAATATCAATTTTTTTAGAATGAATACAACACATAATCAAAAAAGAATATTACTTGAGTGGATGAAGATACATCCCGAAGTGGCAAGAGGAAGATTGCGACGGAAAGGTGAAAGTAAACAAAAAATGGTAAATATTACTTGATATAATAATCATTTTTAATAATGTAAAATGTATTAAATACATAAATATACAATTTCAGAAAGAATTATTAGAGGATATGGCAAATGTCATAAACACAGCGAATGAAGGTCCCATAAAATCTAGTTCGGAATGGTTAAAGGTATTAATTAAAAATATTTGTTTTATTTTATTATAATTAATGTTTATAATTGTAATATATTAATCTTTTTTATCTTTGTATTTAAATTACTAACTAAAGCAAAATTTGCTTGTAAATATCGTTATATTATGACATGTAAATTTCAGTAAAATACTACAAGTTAATACTACAAAATAACAATTTAATATTTTTATATTTGTAGGCGTGGAAGGATTGGAAAATGTACGTACTAAAAAAAGAAACTAAACGAAGAGCTTATCATCAAGGAACAGGTAGAGGATCTCCCATAAAAATATCTTTTTCAACATTAGAAGAAGAATTATTTGAATTTTTAACCCCGGAAGCAGCAGGATTAGAAAATATTCCGCAAGGAGGAATACATTTAGATAAAGAAAATTCTCAAGAAATATATTGTGATAATAATTCGGAACAAGTACAAAATTTAGAAACTGAAAATGTACCATTACATAAAAAATTATGTACAAGCAGTTGCTTGCCTTTAAATAATATGAATGGTATGCGATATTTGTGACATTATAATATATAATATGATTAAATTGATTTAATTTTTAACATACTTTTAAGATTTTTTGATATTTAATATTTTTCAGATTCAAATACGAATTCAAAATCGATGTCTGTTAAAATGATAAATATTCAAGAAGAAAAACTCGTTAAAAAGAGAAGAATTAGATGTTCAACGACAACTTTTGGAGGTACAACGATCTACATTGATTGAAATACAAAAAATAAGAACTGTCATGGATACGTTTGGATCATTGCAGTAAGATTTTTCATAAAAGGAGGTAAATATTTGATTAAAAATTTTAAATGTTTTTATTTATATAGCAGAATATCTAATCAAATAATTTTTCAAATAATTTTTTTTGTTACAGCACATGTAATGTTACAAAGTTGTACACACGAGTTGTGCACTTCGTTTTGTGCATGTACTTTGTTTGTTTTTTGATTCTCAAGACTTTGTCAATTTATTTTGTGTTTCATGTTATTTAGATATAAGATTTTTTTACGTAACTAGATGTAATAAAAGTATTTTGTTTCTTTAAAATAGATTATAAGTGACACTTGTGATACATAACTAGATGTAACAAAAGTATTTTGTTTCTTTAAAATAGATTATAAATGACAGTTGTGATATATAACTAGATGTAATAAAACTATTTTGTTTCTTTAAAATAGATAAGTATTATGATACATATAAACGATGTCTTATTTAATAAAATAAAAAAAAATGAAAAATATTATTTTATTATTATATATATAATAGAATTTAATAAAATAAATATAATCTTTTACGATATTTAATAATTATAATCTTTAACGATATTTTCAATTAAAATATTGTTGTATAATTCGTTCTCGAATTTCATTGCCATTTAAATTTTCTTCTACATTGTATATTTCAAGATTTCTTTCCCTTTCATCTAATTCATCAAAATATATTTCCGGTTGCGGGACATTGTAATGTTTTGCAATATTTTGAACTACGCAACATGCATTTACAATAAGAGCTAAAATAAATTCTATAAATTAATATTCTTAAATATTTTAAAAACATGTAGTTGCTATATATGTAAATTACAAATTACACTACCAGAGAATTCTGGCGAGTAATGCAAAGCTCTTTCCTTCTTCAGGCATCTCCATCTTCCCTTCAACATTCCAATGGCTCGTTCTACACATGATCGAGCTCTTAGCATTAGTATAACGAGCAGAAGGTGATCCTTCTGGTTGCCTTAATTTTGGTGTCATCAAGTAGGGTAGTAGAGGATATCCGGAATCTCCTATAATATCAAAATTATAACACTTTATTTGTACATATATATATTACCAACATTAAATTTCTTTAAATTAATAACTAAAAAAAATTATACACATTTGTAATTTATAATAAACTTAAAATAAGTTTAAATACTATTATGTTTTAAATTAATAACAATCTTTTAATAAAGAGAGAGAGAGAGAAAGAGAGAGAGAGAGAGAGCCCAGATAGCACAGTGAATTCTAAGAGTATTCTTTAAGTTTTCTCTTTTTTAAATTGTAATTCTTTAGGAATTCATAGATGAATACAATAAGAATGATTGTGAAAGTTACATGCACCATGATTGGAATTCTTGAGAACTTCTTAAAGTATTCATATAGTATTCATATAATATTCATATAGTATTTATATAATATTTATAAAGTATTCATATAGTATTTTTCCGTTTCCATAAATTTAAACTTTATGAATTCAATGGGAATAGTATTTGGAACACTGAAAGAATATACTAAATCTAAAAAAATAATTCATTTCAATATTTGCAAGAAAATATTTATTTATATTAAGCCAAAATATATTTAAATCATTAAAATATACATGTATACTTTGCTGATTCAAATATATTCTTGCTTAATATAAATACATATTTTCTTGTAAATATTGAAATCAATTATTTAAATAAATATTTTCTTAATTTAAATAAATATTTTCTAATAAATATTGAATCAATTATTTTTTTAGATTTAGTATATTTTTTCAGTAAACATAAGGCATTTTGTAAGAAAAATTAATACACAATATTATTAATATTTAACTTCTTTTTAATATAACTTCTTATTTAAAATTAAATGTATGTGCATACAAAATATATTATATTTTTATATGTATATATAATTAAAAAAAGTAAATATATATGTAATATAATAAACAACTTACAACAAACGCTGTAATTTAATTAATGCATATAAATACAACTTACTTTTATTTTCTATAATAGTTGGTTATTCTTCAGTTTCGTCTAAAACTTTTATTGTGATACGTGAGTACTTTGATAAATCTGTAATAAAATATATATATGAAATTATATAATATTATATTATACATTAGAAAGACTAAAGGAATAAGACATTCTATATAAAAGTAATATATAAAAGTAATATATGAACATATAATAGAAGTTTGTATTCATATAATCAGAAATCGCCTGTTGAAAGAACATGAACTACATGCAGACAAATATTTATCCAAATTTATCAATAGATAGAGATTTTGATTGACTTTGTTGGCAAACCAACTAAAACAGCTTGTTTACTGAATAAATAAACAACAAAAATAAAGACTGCATGCGTTTATTTCGAGGTTAGGTAGTAGGAATATATTTAGTTCAACTAATACTTACCATTCAATAACACCCAATTATTAATATAATTATGTAGCACTGTGCTTTTGTAATCTGATATAATATATATATATCAGTTTTAGAGGCCATATTGGATCCGCCATTTTGAATTTCGTTGACTGAACCTGACTTCAGATTCATGAACAGTGATCTCGATTACCTTCAAAAAAAGTCTTTTTGGCCTGAATTCATCTTCTAAAAGGAAATGTCTAAGATTTTTCGGGAAATTCATGCAATTTTCGGCAGTTCCAGGCGCTATAGTAGATCCGCCATTTTTAATTTTAACCATTTTTACAAAATGCCACACATCTTTTGAAAGCTCTTGAGTAGACGAATTTTTTAAGCTGTCACACGTTCTTAGAAACAGCGCTAAATTTTGGGCAGATAGATGTTCCAGTTGACGTGGAATGACCGATATATATTTTTTTAAATAAAAATTTTGCGATTAAAATAACACCAAACACAGTATCAATCGGATAAATGTAGTTAAATATATAATCAAAATTTTTATTATCAGACCAATTAATAAAAATTATCCGATTTACGTCGTGTTTGATATCATTTTAATCGCAAGAATCTTAATAATTCATTAAAATTACTTTCAAATGGATAAAATAAAAAATAAAGCGTCGTCTACAATAGGTGGAGTAAGCGTAGCGTAAGAAGTAAAAGAGCTATTTCCGGTTTAAGAGAGCTGAAGTAAGGGCGTAAGCAAAATGAATTATTTTTACTTCTTACGCCTACTCTTACTCTTACGCTTACATTCGATCAATCAGAACGCAGGAAGAAAACCCAGGAAGATTAGAATATGAAAACGGAAGATCGCTCGAAAACGTCGTTAATTGCAAATGTGTTTTGCTATTGTAATTGCTTTATTAATAATTGTTTAACGTTTGACTGTCGGGATGGCAACGTCACAAACTATAGCAATACTATAGCAATACTCCACTGGGGATCGATCATGAATCTTTTCCCACTCAACAATATAACAGTTACATAACAGATATGTTATGTAACTGTTATATTGTTGAGTGGGAAATTACAACTAACAGTTATATAAATGTTACTTGGTGTTTGCTGGGTGAATACTATATGAATACTTTAAGAAGTTCTCAAGAATTCAATCATGGTGCATGTAACTTCCACAATCATTCTTATTGTATTCATCTATGAATTCCTAAAGAATTACAATTTAAAAAAGAGAAAACTTAAAGAATACTCTTAGAATTCACTGTGCAATCTGGGATTGATATGTATATTTTTTTAATTAATTAATTATTTAAAAAATATATAAAATAAAATGTTACTATAATAATATGAGAGTTGTAAGCATTTATGAAATACAGATATAATTATTTTAAATAAAAAGAAAAGGTTTTATTAAAAAACATTTTTAATAAATGTCTTTATAATAAATAAATAAATTTGTCTCTATGTATTGGGCGCCCGAAGTCGTCTCGAAATCCTATCCGAATTATATAAAATGTAGCGCGTGAAAGATGAGATCCCAGATAGCACAAAGGTGAACATAAGTTCATAGGGAAATCATTTTAAAGAATACTTGTAGAATTAGAAAAATGAATATCTGAAGAATTCTTGAAGAATTATTTATAATCAGTTCGTCTTTAAATATTCTTTATAAATTCATTTTAATGAATACTTTGCGATAGTACTATGAATACTTTGAGAATTTATAAGGAATTACTTGTTATTTTTTCACGTATGCGCGAGATTGTGTGCGTTCGGTTCGAACTTTATCTTGTAATTTCGTGCAGTGTGCAGTGTGCTACATGTATTTTGCAATAAAAAGGTGGTAATATCCCAGGTAGCACATGTTCGTTTTATATACGTTTCTTAAACGTATTCAATATTTTTTAACCGTAATGTATAAATAAGAAACGTTTCTATAGAAACGTTTTTAAAATCATAGTTAAAGAAACGTATGTTTCACGTTTCTATGGACATAATAAAAACTAATTTTTAATTCATTTCAAATTAATTTTAAATTATGTATATATATATATATATATATATATATATATATATACAATAATTATGAAAACTATATATTAATTTCTATTTCCAAATATATGAATATTCCTTTTTTTAAATATATTATTTATTAATTATATTAATTATAATTCAATTATTTTAATTAGATTAAAATATATACATTCATATTTCAGATTTTATGGTAACAGCAACTCTCTCTCTCTCTCTCTCCCTCTCTCTCTCTCTCTCTCTCTCTCTCTCTCACTCTCTTTCTCTTTCTCTCTCTCACACTCATTCTCTCTCTTTTTCACTTTCCTCGTTGTCTTATTGCAAGATATTTCACTATCTTCCGCTTATAGTAAGTGTTTGCAACGATCATAAAATCTTCGTTGCTGTTTAAAGAATATATAGTGCTTGTAAACATTGTAAATAGTAACCCAGATAGCACAGTGAATTCTAACAGTATTCTTTAAGTTTTCTCTTTTTTAAATTGTAATTCTTTAGAAATTCATAGATGAATACAATAAGAATGATTGTGGAAGTTACATGCACCATGATTGGAATTCTTGAGAACTTCTTAAAGTATTCATATAGTATTCATATAACCCAATAAGCAAAATGTAAGCAGTATGTCGACAGACTGGCAACAGATTTGATCAAACCATGTCAGCAGAATGACATCTACTGCGTCCTCATTCTGCTTCTAATCTGCTAGCAGAACCTGCTCACAGAATCGGATATCAGATTGTCGGCAGAAACTGAGCAGGATCTGCTATCAATGCTAACATGACTTGATGTCAGACTGTTAGCAGAAATCGAACAGGATCTGCGCGTGCAATTTGATGTTAGATTGTCCGCAGAAACCGAACAGAATCTGCGGATGCAACCTGATGGCAAATGGACAGCAGAAATTTCACAAGATTTGCACTTTTATTAATATTATATAAATGCAACAAAATTGATTATTACAGGTGCTAAATAACAATATTATCGGCAAGTTAATTAGAATTTTCTTATAGAAAATGACATATATGTAATATGTTATATCATAGTTATATTTCATATAGCGAAGGACTAATTTCAATTCTATTTAATTAAATTAATAATAAAGTAAATGTAACTTGTAAAACTTGAGATGTAATTTATTTAGAATTAAATTCTTGCTTTATGCCTCAAATAGCCAGTGCATGAATAATTTTCCATATATTATATTGATTCCAATCAGTTTAATATTCTGAATTCTGACTCTCATTTGCTTGTATCAGATATCAGAAATTAAAGTGAAAAATTAAAATGATGATTACTATATTTTTAGTCTTTTATTCATATTCGTGACTTTATATATATTTCTGACAGAAATTCAATTACGAGAAAGTACAGCTCACGTAGCGGTAAGTGAAAGAACTATCAAATCATGCAAATCCTGTTCCATTTCTGCCATCAATCTGCTATCAGAGATTGTATGCGCAGATCCTGTTCGATTTTTGCCGACAATCTGTTGTCAAATTGCATCGCACAGATCCTGTCCAATTTCTGCCACCAATCTGCCACTAAGTTATGCCGGCAGAATCTGTTCGATTTTTGCTGCCAATCTGGTAACTGATTATGTTAACAAGCTTTGTTATATTTCTGTTGACATTCTGGCGACATCACATGATATATCAGAACCTGCATCGATTCTGTAATCTTTCTGTCGACAACAATTTCTAACAGATTCCCTGACAAGATCTGCTTTAGCAGACTTGGCTATTGGGGAATATTCATATAGTATTCATATAGTATTTATATAATATTTATAAAGTATTCATATAGTATTTTTCCATTTCCATAAATTTAAACTTTATGAATTCAATGGGAATAGTATTTGGAGTAGTATTTGGGAATAGTATATGGAACACTGAAAGAATATACTAAATCTAAAAAAATAATTGATTTCAATATTTGCAAGAAAATATTTATTTATATTAAGCCAAAATATATTTGAATCATTAAAATATACATGTATACTTTGCTGATTCAAATATATTTTTGCTTAACATAAATAAATATTTTCTTGTAAATATTGAAATCAATTATTTAAATAAATATTTTCTTATAAATATTGAATCAATTATTTTTTTAGATTTAGTATATTTTTTCAGTAAACATAAGGCATTTTGCAGGAAAAATTAATACACAATATTATTAATATTTAACTTCTTTTTAATATAACTTCTTATTTAAAATTAAATGTATGTGCATACAATATATATTATATTTTTATATCCATATATAATTAAAAAAAATAAATATATATGTAATATAATAAACAACTTATATTAAACGCTGTAATTTAATTAATGCATATAAATACAACTTACTTTTATTTTCTATAGTAGTTGGTTATTCTTTAGTTTCGTCTAAAACTTTTATTGTGATACGTGAGTGACTTTGATAAATCTGTAATAAAATATATGTATGAAATTATATAACATTATATTATACATTAGAAAGATTAAAGGAATAAGACAGTCTATATAAAAGTAATATATGAACATATAATAGAAGTTTGTATTCATATAATCAGAAATCGGCTGTTGAAAGAACATGAACTACATGCAGACAAATATTTATCCAGATTTATCAATAGATAGAGATTTTGATTGATTCTGTTGGCAAACCAACTAAAACAGTTTGTTTACTGAATAAATAAACAACAAAAATAAAGACTTCATGCGTTTATTTCGAGGTTAGGTAGTAGAAGTATATTTAGTTCAACTAATACTTACCATTCAATAACACCCAATTATTAATATAATTATGTAGCACTGTGCTTTTATAATCTGTGTGATATAATATATATATATAAATATATATATTACCACCTTTTTATTGCAAAATACATGTAGCACACTGCACACTGCACGAAATTACAAGATAAAGTTCGAACCGAACGCACACAATCTCGCGCATGCGTGAAAAAATAACAAGTAATTCCTTATAAATTCTCAAAGTATTCATAGTACTATCGCAAAGTATTCATTAAAATGAATTTATAAAGAATATTTAAAGACGAACTGATTATAAATAATTCTTCAAGAATTCTTCAGATATTCATTTTTCTAATTCTACAAGTATTCTTTAAAATGATTTCCCTATGAACTTATGTTCACCTTTGTGCTATCTGGGAAGTAAACTATGGAATACTTTGAGTGAAATACGGAAAAGTGTTAAAAAGAGCAGTGAGGTTATAATCGATTCACGTGTTAGATCATAACACATATAGGTTATGTTGATTAGAAAACACCGACTACACAGTGAAATCCGTAGAAAGTACAAAGTATTAATTAATATAACATACACACGGATATATATATATATATATATATATATATATATTTTATTACACTTCTGTAACAAATAAGGTAAGTTATATATGATTTAATAATATATTTGATGAATGAGTTAAATTACGTAATTTCATGATATATTTCTATATACATACAAAAAACACATTTTTTAATGACAATGAGATGTGAATTAAATATCATTTTACATGTAATATATTTTACATTTAATAAGAAAATATCAATTTGCGTGTAATATCTGATTGACATTTCACATTTTCTACTATGTAGGGATATATTAAGAACTTTTACAATATTATATATTATTAATATTATATATGTAATATTATATATGAATATTATATTTTAATATTATATATTATTCAAATTATTTTACAAAATTATATATTATTCTTTTGTTCCTTAATTATAATGCTTGTAATTAATGTTTCCAGGAAATAATATATCCAGAATATAAGTATTTGGCCGTATATTATACATATATACATATTATTAGATACATTATATAATATTATATACATTATATACATATATATTATATTTTAACTCATTTAAAAAATAATAGAAAAAATTCTCAATTGTTTTTAAATATGAATATAATAAAAGAAACTAAATTTCTTAGTAAAAAGCAAACAAAAAGAAATATACAAAACCAAGTCCAGGAATTATTAAATGAATTTAATCAGGCAAAATCAATATCATATTCAATTACCGATGAACCATCAACATCACATTCAGTTATCGATGCACATTTTGAATCAAACGTAGATCAAGATTCGGAATTGAATTTAGATCAAAGATATAATCAACAGAATAATGAATTCGAAGACAAGGAATTAACTCATAATAATGAATTAAAAAACAAGAAATTATTTAATGAAACCTCTAATATTACATGTGAGACATTTCAAGAACTATATGTCAGTGAAGAACATGATTCTTCAGAGTGTGAATCATTATCTGATGATTTCCTAAATAAATTGAGGAAGTGGGCTCTAACACATAACATTACACTATCAGCATTAGATGACTTATTGTCATTACTAAGTCCATATCACTATAATATACCTTTACCATTATCTGGAAGGTCTTTGTTATACACTCCAAGAACTACAAATTCAATTGATTTGCAAAATGGAAAATTTACTTATTTTGGTATATATGATCAGTTGCATCTTCTATTAGAGAAAGAACCATGCTCAAAAATAATTAATTTAGATTTTAATATTGACGGTTTACCCTTGTTTAAAAGTAATAGCACGGTTGTCTGGCCTATTCTTTGTAGATCATTAACTTTAATTTCATCAAATAAACCATTTATTGTAGGTTTATTCACTGGCCGAGGAAAGCCAGAACCTATTGACCTTTATTTACAAAATTTGATACACGAACTTAATAATATATTAAAGAATGGTATTGAAATAAGTCATAAATTATTTCAAATTAGAATTAGATCTTTGATTTGTGATGCTCCTGCACGAGCTTTTCTAAAATGCTGTGTAGGTCATAATTCTAGGCATGGATGTGAAAAATACAATATTGAGGGAGAATATATTAATCATAAAATAATTTTTTCATATAAAAGCGGACAACTTAAAACAAAAGAAACTTTTATTGAACAAATACATGAAGAACATCATAAGGGAAGATCTCCATTATTGGATCTAAATGTAGATTTAGTGAGTCAATTTCCATTAGATCCTATGCATTTAGTATATTTAGGAATAATGAAAAAATTGCTGATATTATGGACATTAAAGGGGAAACCTCCTTTCAAATTATCTGGAAGAATCATTAATAATTTATCGGATAAATTAATTTCGTTACGTCCTTATATAGTTCGTGAATTTTCTCGAAATCCTAGACCTATATCGGACTTAAATCGATGGAAAGCAAATGAGTTTAGATTATTTTTATTATATATTGGTCCAATTTCTTTAATAAATATTTTGCCTAAACAACTTTATAATCATTTTTTAATGTTTCATGTTGGTATTACAATTTTGAGTAATGTTAATCATATTTCTAAATATATTAATTTTGCAGAAGAAGTTTTGTATAATTTTGTAAAGTATTTTGAAAAATCTTATGGGAAAGAAGTAGTAACATATAATGTTCACAGTTTAATTCACTTAGTAACAGATGTGAGGAATTTTGGTAATTTAAATACAATTAGTTGCTTTCCCTTCGAAAATTATTTAGGAAAATTAAAAACACTTGTAAGATCCGCAAATTCTCATGCACAACTTTGTAGACGTATATTCGAATTATTTTATTGTTCAAAAACTGAATTATCAATAACTAAATTAGAGCCTAAGCAAAAACATTTTGAAGGACCTACACTTAGAGGTACAACTGATTTGATTTTACAGTACAAGAAATTGAAAACGCCGACATATATTTTGACAGTTTTTTCACCTGATAATTGTGTTTCAATGGAAGGAGATATCATTGTTCAGATAGTAAACATTCTGTTCTTGAAAGATCAATTTTATTCCTTAATTTGTCATCGATTCCTAAAAGTTTCTGAGTTTTATGATTATCCATGTTCATCGAAATTATTGAACATTTTTAAAGTGTCTCACATATCATCTAATATAGAAGAATTTCCTTTTACATCAGTAAAATATAAAAACATGTTATTGTCCGGAAATGAAAAAGGAACTTATATTGCCTTTCCTCTTCTTCATGAATTATAATACATTTATTAATCTTAATTAATTAATCTTTTTATTTTATTATATATATTATTGTATATATTTGTACTATGTATATGTATATATTATATATTATTTTTGGGCGAAAAGCAGTGTTAATTTTTTAAACAATGTAAGTTTATAAATTTGTTTAAAAAGATTTTCAAGCTAGAGAGAGATTTATAATCATATAAAAGCTTATATGTTTTATTTTATTTTATTGAAATTTAAAGTTAGTTTTTATAAAAAAATATTTCTGTGCAATATTGATTTTATATTTAAGAATTTTGACTTGACAAAATGGACTCATATTTATTTTTTTACATTTTATTATTTTTTCAGATTATGTATTCACTAATAGAATTTGCAAATGAACAAAAACCTGAAGTTGAAGTGGTCCCTAATATTTGGTTAGAAAAAGAGAAGGAAATATGGTATTGTTTTTGGCCTCAAACAATTTCCACCAAACAAATTCGTAAGGCTATTGAAAAATGTTACTTACCGGACAAAAATTGAATAAAGTATAAATGCAGAATATTGCATACATATGGTAAATTTTTTGACTTTATTTTATGAAAAAGTAAAAATATTTATACTTTTTCTTCATTTATACTGTTTATTATATCAATATTTAACATATATCGGAAATTTCATCTACGTATTTATTAAAGTATCTCTTGTTTTTTTCTCAATATATACTACATATTCCTCTTTTTTTTTATAATGTAATTTTATTATGTACTGTCGGAGATTAGTATTGTGTATATTTGCAATATACAATTTTTTTATAAAATATTTACGAGTATAATTTTCATTTTTTATTATACATGCTTTCAATTTTTGAATTGATGATATTGGATTTTACATTATTTAAAAAATTTATAATTTACTATTTCATTATTATTTTAGCTTCTTACGATGATGCGAGGAAAAAATTAGTAGATGCTGAATTTACATCTACTTTAGAAACTGATGTAGAATTGCAACCAACTATTGAATACCAACGGCCAAAAAGAAACGTGAAAAGACCTTTCCGACTTTGTTCGGATTCTTCAGATTCTTCAGAAATTGAAGAAACATCATGCAAAATCCCATCTCTTCCTACATTAAAAATAACACCTACAGAAAATAGTAATATTTTATCGAAAAAATCTATAATTACTTCATACAAACCATCAACATCGACAGCCGATATTAACAATTCTTCACAATATACATCTAATATTACAATTAGTCCTTCAAGATCTTTAGAAAGAATAGTTAGTTTTCCACAGAATATAGAATTCAGAACTATCTCTCCTCCTACATTTAAAATAACATCTACAAAAAATAATATTTTATCGAAAAAATCTACAATTGCTTCATACAAACCATCAACATCGACAGCCGATATTGACAATTCTTCAAAATGTACATCTAATGTTGCAATTAGTCCTCCAAGATTTTCAGAAAGAGCAGTTAATTCTCCACAAAAAAAAGAATTCAGAACTACATTGACCACTTCAGAATTCCACAAATCAGGTAAGATATTAAACTTTTTTGTATGTACAAAATTATTGCAATAATATTAGTAATTATTAAAATTATCTATAGTTTAACAATAACTTTGCTCTTGAAATAATGTATAAAATAATATCCTGAATAATCTGCACTTGGATCTATATAAAAGTCGGTTCTCTTCAATAATTGTGCTTAAATTAATTAAGTATCAATTTTACGTATTGGTTGAATATTTATATACTATTCCCACGTACTGTGCAACACTTACCATTCAATTTCTCTATATTATATTTTTTTTATATTACATTTTTTTATACTTCTACAGTCAGGAGCTACTCTTATGAAATTAAAAACTAGTTTACAATTCATACACACACACACACTTTCGAAATATATTAAAATAAAAAATAATTTGACCGATAAAGAGAATAATAACAGTGAAAAAATAAATTAATTTTTCTATTTTTTAAAAGCTCTAATATAAAATGTTATTTCTAGACTTCCCTTATCTCATTCTAACAAAATTAATGAGCTTAGAAAATTCTATGAACTTGCTTCTTCCGATGGTCAAACAACTTGTATCACATTTTCAAAAATCAAAATACCCCATATGGAAAATGTTCCTGAACTACCAGTTGACACCGATGAACATTAGGAAAATATGGAAAGATTTTTAGATACAAAACAAAATTTTGAATATATGGTAAATATAACTCATTAAGTCGCTTTTATAAATTTTCTCATTTTTTTTTCTCTTTTAATCTATTTTTTTATTAAATAAGATTATCATTGTTCTTTTTAAGATGAATATTTTATCTGTATCTGGTGGTACAACGATTGTACAGATAACAAGAAGAACATTAGAAAAAGTAATAACAAATAATTATGCTAAGAAATTTAATTGGGCAGGAAGAGCACTAAAAAAGCGTTCAAAGCTTTAAAAATAAAAGATATTGATTATAGGTTTGTACTTNGTAATGAACGAGTTTGCCGTTGTTGTACGCGCCCGCGGTGACGTTACATTCTACGCGGATAATATTAACATTGATGATGTTAATCGGCATATTCGATTCGTACATTTTCCCGGCTGAGAATACGATTCGAGAATCCTAGCAGCGATCCAATGTTGTCGGGTTTGCTAAAGTTTAATCTGTATGCGCATTTGATCTCGCTCCTCATCATATTGTAATTAGCGGAGCACTATCGGATATTCACCATCTTCATAGTCACCGCCGTCAATATGTTTCTTATCGCGATGTTTCCGTGAAATTGCACGTTTCAAAAATTCATGTATATCTCGCAACTCGTACGATCCCTCGGGAATCGTAATTTCCGCGTCGTCTTTACCAAAATAAAATTTATTATTCGAGGAATTCACGTTCGGTATCGTGTAATATTTCTCAAAATCCGTTAGACCGAGTTCGTATTCATCGTCGCTCAAATCTACAGTGGGAAAGAAGTTTGCCGCGAGAACGCTACCATTCCCAGTCAACGTGAATGTCATAGACATGTCGACGAAACTATTTAACGAATACTGAGTTAAATCGCGATATCGTCTTTAAATTCGCACGCATCGACCGTTCGAAGAAACTGCAAGCATAATTGTCCGCAGATGCTCTGATCGTAAGTTTGAACAGGTGTGTGATTGTACTGTATCTTCGTTACGTTTTGTCCGAAATATCGCACCAATTCGATCGGTGGTCGAAGATTGCCGAAACTGTCGAAATATATAACGCGATTCCCCCTCTTTGCGTATGCTACCCAATGAGTACCCGGTCCTTCGACGCTATCTAAATTTACGATGCTCGTTTTGTCAAATACCACCGATCGGTAGAGAGTTGCGCATGAAAACGCCTCTAAAATATGGAATCCGCATATGTTTCGCCAGTTGTAGCAATTGTAGTTGCGCACTGCGGCATTTTTAACGTTTCTTTGACGTTTTTTTTTCTCGTTGAGATCCTCGTCTGTGTTTGTAAGGAGCGAGATATAATCGCGATCTTCCATGGCGCGATTGTGACGTAGCATCTCTTGCATCTGACGTTGCGCGGCTTTTCCGTCGTTCACCACCTTCGCTACACCCGCCGCTCCGCCGATCAGGGATCCGAGCGCACCCAGCATTGGTAGAATCGGTAATACGCCCGCCGCATTTCGCTACCGGAAGTATCCGTTTCTTCGCAGTTTTCTTCTTCGTCTTCATCTTCGTCCTCTTCAGGCCCATACCGAGCTTCGTCTTGGCTTTCATCGCCGCCAGACAGCTGTGGCGGCGGCTCTCTCACCGAGAGTCGAATCTGTCGCACCAATACGATTTCGCGCTTTCTTGACGAGTATCCTATCCGCCGCGTGTCTCTCGGTGAGATCGTTGCTCCGAGAGTACGCTATATCGTGTTCGCGACACGCCGCGTCCAATAAATTTATACCTCGATCGCCACTGGGCTAATCGCTTCTGCAACGGCGTGCCTGGACCGCAAAACTGATAGCCGGGAATATGGAATTCGATCGGAAGCGCGTTTATCGTACGATTTAAGAGACCGCTGCCTCTTACGATTCTTGCTGACATACGTCGCAATCTTTTATCAACGGAGGCGGACTGTCGATGTGCGTTCGCAGCCACAGCTGGTTGTAATGTCGCATGCACGAACGAAATTGTCGTACCTCAGGATCAGCCTTTATATATTCTGGAAGCTTGTCCCACAATCGTTCCACCGAATCGTAATCACCGAAATTTTGCAGTAAAAGAATCTTCGGGATATACTGCAGTTGTTTGGCGGTAAACCCGAGAATGTCTCTCTCATCCGACAGAAGGAGAAATATTTTTGATACTGAGCGGTTTCAAGTCTAGATACCTCTATAAATAGGTCTCCCCCTCGCGATCATTCGCAAAATTGGTTCGAAACAGAAAACATGCGGTTCGTACAACAGCCTTTGACGATACGCGTGACGAATTGCGACGACAGATTACGATCGATGGGGGACAACGCGGCGATGCGCAGACACGGTACGATGCTACCGACTACTATACGTGCGATCGTTTGCGGTCCCTCGAATTGTCGTAAAACCAACGTTCTGATAAGTCTACTGGAAAGTCCACACGGTGTACGTTTCGAGAACGTGTACGTGTACTCGAAGTCGTTGCAACAGCCGAAATATCGATATCTGGAGAATTATTGACGCTGATCGACGAAATCGGCTACTTTACGTTCTCGAATAACAGTGACGTCATTCCACCAAGCGAGGCACGTCCAAACTCGATTTTTGTCTTCGATGACGTGGCGTGCAACAAGCAAGATACGATAAGAGACTACTTCTCAATGGGTCGTCACTCGAACGTCGACTGCTTCTATCTTTGTCAGACGTACACGAGAATACCAAAACCTCTTATACGCGACAACGCGAACCTGCTGATCTTGTTCAAACAGGACGGTACAAATTTGAAACACGTGTACAACGTTCACGTGAATACCGACATGTCGTACGAGGATTTCAGTGAATTATGCCGTACTTGTTGGCAGCAAAAGTATGGATTCCTAGTGATTGATAAGGACAGCGCGTTTACGAACGGGCGATATAGAAAAGGATTTAACGTGTTCGCGATACCGCGAAACGATTAGTCGCTGTCGACATTCCGTCGAGAAGAGTGAAATGCTCGATATTCCGTCAACATGGCTAGAAGCGATAATATTCGTGAAGATTGAGAAAACGAGCGAATCGATCCGCAAGAAACATCGCGCTTTAAAGACCGGTAAGATCGACGAAGATATCGCGGTCACAACCCATTTTAGGCCTATTATCGAGTCACTGCAAAAGATCGTCGACAACTCTAGCGCAATCGCGGTGAAAAACGAGTCGGAGAGTAACGCTGACGCTATAATTAAAACGTTACCCATCAAGCGATACAAGGAGGAGGAGGAAGAGGGAAAGGAGGAGGATGCGACACCGAAAAAGAGGAAACGATCGAAGGCGAAGCGTTTATCGATGCCGCGTATATCCGATCTATCGGATGCTTTATCGGATGAACCGCCAATAACTTCTACAACCGTCCGCGACACCGAGAATTGCGCAACTCGCGATACCCGAATCACTCGCGATCGAAGATGTTTTCGAAACCACGGGCAACCCGCTCGAAACATCCGTTCAAAACATGTTACAAACGTCGGAAAGTCAAGAGGTGTTACGAGAGCACTTGGGACCAGTGGAACAAAAATACATGTATTCATGAGCGCTCTTCTTAGCGGCGACGAAAGAAAAAACGCGATCGATCACGTGTACGGTCTATTTCGACGAGAATGGAATGCGTCTCGGTAACAAACGATTCGACATTGACAAAGATGACTCTATAATCATAGACAATGTGAGATACATTGGTACACCAAGATTATACGAGTTGATCTTCAAGAGAATTCCCGATGATGTCGTATACACTGAGGACGATGTGCAAAAATATAAGAGCATATTGATGGCGACGAGTGCGCATAAACGTCAATATGATGCGCAAGGTCAATTAAAGAACAACAAGAGATACAAGTATAAACAAATAATCGCGTCGTTGATGTCGATCGAATCAAAAAAGAAAAAAACGGGAACGGGAGTATACACGCCTCGCGCGATGACGCTAACCAATAATAAGATCGATTACGTGCACTGGGACGATCCAACGAGATAGTGGATCGCCTACGATTGCTCGATGCTTCGCGTCGAGCTGGCCACAACGCTCACGACAACGAGATCCTGTCGATCATAGAGGAACTTCGCGAAGCCGGCCTTATTATAATTAAACGGTGTCTCGACGAAACTAATCAGTCGATCGACGTCACTAGCATCGAAAAACAATGCCTATCAACAAATTTGGATTATTCGAACGGAGAAACGTAGAAATCAGCACGAGCGATGATTGGGATAAATTGGTGACGAGTTACTTGCGTCAAAACGCTCTGTGTCGCGTCGCTACGGACTATGACGCGAGGTCGCGCAAGATTCGCCGTGTAGGGCAACCTGAGACTGATACCGATGCAGTCAACAAACTGTACGTGGACGAATGCGTTAAAACGTTGAAGAATCGACAAAAAGATTCAGACGAGAAAAGCTGACTGCGTTCAATAAGGACGTGCGAGCTTTGCAGACTGCGATAAACGAGCTTCGTCATATGATTAACACTACTTCAACGGCTATCAACCTGTAATGTGTTGTAGTGAACGGCTTAGGAGCGGCTATTGTACAATTATTAATCGAACGGCTACGAACGATTATCCAACGATTATCGAGCTATAATGAGTGGCAGTGATCGAAGAGGAAACGGTCTCGAACGAGGCTACGAACAATTCAAGAATAGCTGCGAACGAGGCTACGAGCATCTTAAGGACGGCTGCGAACAAAGCTATGAACACGTCAGGAAGGGCTACATATGAGGCGGCATACAGTCCGGAACAGCTACGAACGAGTCAAAAACGATTGTCAACGAGGCTACGAACGGGTCAGAAACGACTGTGAACGAGGCTACGGATTACTTAAAAACGATTATCAACAGGGTCAATCACGTCAAAAAACGGCTCAAAAACGGCAGTGAACAGCTAGCGAACGGCAGTGAACAGCTAAGGAACGGCTAAGGAACGACAATCGAACGAGTCAGCAACGGCTACGAATGGCTATTGAACGGCTATAAACGGCAATCGAACGGGTCAGCAACGGCTAAAGAGTGACAACGAATAATAAAACGCACGGTGATACACGTATCATTCGATCGACGAATCGAAACAACGATGAGTCGACGATCGGGAATAACTGAGGAAACGAAGAAACAACATAGTTTAGAGAAACGGAAATTGGTGAACGAACTGCACGCACCGGCGAGAAAAAATTTCCCTCGAAGACACGTCATAGTGCGAGGATACGATGACCTGTGGCAAGCCGACATCGTCGAGATGCGTCCGTACTCTCGTTTCAACAGAGGTTACAACTACATACTCACAGTCATCGATGCGTTGAGCAAGCACGCGTGGGCCGTACCGCTCAAGAATAAAGGCGGAAACGAGACAGCTGACGCTATCGCCGAGATCATTCGAGATAGCGAGAGGTGTCCGAAAAACATACAGACCGACAGGGGGAAGGAATTTTATAACGCCGACGTGCAACGGCTCATGCAAAAACACAGCATCAATCATTATTCTACATATTCGGTATTGAAGGCATCGATCGTTGAGCGATTCAATCGCACGCTAAAAAACGACATGTGAAAGATGTTTACGCTGAACGGATCTTACAAGTGAGTCAACGCGTTGCCGGGACTCGTATCGGATTACAACGCGCGCAAGCATCGAACGATCGGTATGCGACCCGTCGACGTTACTCCCGCGATCGCTGAAAGACTCTTGGCTACTGTGGCCGTGTTCCGTTTTTACTGTCAGTACTGGCAGTACTGCAAATCTGTTCCGTTATAAGGATGCAGTGCACTACAATAGTATCTAGTTCCATCAATGACGTCATAAATGGCAGTCATCTTGGCACTGCAATTACTGTGGCTGAGAAGGTGAAGCAGCTACAGTACAAACATGGCGGCGAGCAGCGAGATAGAAAAATTAGATTTAATAGATGCGGAAACACATATAACATATACAATACATATCAATGCAGAAGATGCACATAAAGCACGAATGGTAAGTACAAGTTATTTAATTAAATGTAACTTGTAATTTATCACAAATTTGTTCCTGTCTCTTAAATACAGTCATTTCTTAGTATTTGATCTTGGAGAATTAAAATAATTAATTAAATTATTTTGCATATAAAATTGAATATAGTATTATTAGAAACAAGTTTTTATTATTTTTAATCTTATTGATGTATATGTCCAGCGAGAAATGATTTATCGATTAACAAGTCATTAGTATATTATATAAGTTAATATATTATATAAATATATAATATATTGTACAGTTATTTCCTATAAAACGTAAATATTGTAACGATGCATCCATGCACCCCTACTTATCCCCAGCAGTCGATCGCTGGAAGTTGCCGCCCGGCATAACACCCGGCAAGGGCACGCCGCTGAGCGCCACATTTTTTAAACGTAGCGACATTAACGACAAAGCCGTGCGAAAGGCTTTGAAACAGCGAAGCGCGCCGAAGACGACCGACGGGGCCCGAACGATCGGGTTAAGTCCCCGCGCGCCCGGCTCCACCGCGCACCACGAACGGAGTCGTCACGATTAGCACCCATTCGGCGGGGGTAACTACGTTTTACGCCGGCGCGGACTAATTAGCCCAGTATAAAAAGAGCCTGTCAACCCGATTAAAGATACT
This sequence comes from Camponotus floridanus, assembly GCF_003227725.1. Classification (NCBI taxonomy): domain Eukaryota; kingdom Metazoa; phylum Arthropoda; class Insecta; order Hymenoptera; family Formicidae; genus Camponotus; species Camponotus floridanus. The sequence goes on from NW_020229416.1 coordinate 91,185, forward strand.
CTTTTCCGAGCTTCTCGAGCGCTCAAGTCGCAACAGCAAGCTAACCCAGAACGCCGAAAACAACGAAACCAGCGGTAGGGAGTACCCTGCCTGGGAATTTCCAGGGTTCGCAAAAGTAGGCGCATCCTTTCTGAGTACAAGCAGAAATTGGCGCGTTCCCCGATCTCCCCGGGAGTTTCCGACCCACGCACGACTCCATTTCCACCACCCGTCCGACCGGTGCATACGGAGGTAGAGTGGAGAGTTACCCCCAGCGGGCCGTTCCCGCTAGCACGGTCTTCCCGAAGAAAAATCCCATTCTCAACGCGTTCCGAGAAAATACGCGGCTTTACGCGCAACCCCGCAGCCACACAAAAAGCGCACGAAAAACGCCGGCACGCGCCGTGACGTCACGCGTTCATTGACCGAACTGGCAACCGAAACAAATCAACAGCTGATCGTTATTAAATTCATTATTATCGGCAAACGCATCGGCGCATCGAATCCGGACTTACACTATCTGCTGCGCGATTTTACGGTGCATCCGACCGCTCGACGTCAAACATAAGTTTGGTTCTAAGTACCCTAAAACATCGTGCAATTGTAAACGCATTTTCACGCGGGTCACGAGACACCGAGCGAGTGCCCGAGGTTTATCGCGAGCCACGCCGAGTTTTTTGCGACGCCGACGCGCACACATCACGCACACATCACGCACACAACTGTAATCTCAGATCTTTCTTTCTTTAAATATATTTCTTTCTTTTTTTGTTACATATATCAATTTTGCGGCTATTAATTTTCACGCCTGCCTAACCGATCCTGATAAACACGACTGCAGTTATCCACGGTAAATAACGAAAATAAGCACGTTACAATATATTTTACAGATATGCAATTTGCTCATAAATTATTGCAAAATGCAAAGAAATTAGAGTGCGGTATGTAATATCGAAAAAGATTCACCTAACATGTACCTACATTGTAGATATTTCAAAGTATTAAATAAGTCAATTTTATTAATTTAGCCCTTATTTTGAAGTATTTTTAATGATAAACAGACTTTATCTATTATTTAAAATATAATATTATAACTTTTTTAAGTTAAATAATGATATCAATAAGTACAAGGACATCAAATAATCAGTCTTATAACTTATTATAACGTGCAAAAACAACACCATCACAGTTTGGTATATAATATTGTTTAAAGCAAAATGTTCTTTCTCCCTTACATTGTCTGCATTCTGATACACTGGTACAAAAGTCTAAAAATTTGTGTTATGTAGATAAATTTTTAACGATATTAACAATGAATATAGAATGCAGTCTAAATATTTACTATAAATCTTAATAAATAATACCATATTAATAGATGAAGAATTTGGTATAGATGACCCAGATTGCAATGAGTTGAATAAACAGTCAAATAAAGAAGGTACGTTATTATATATAACTTGTATAAATCTAATCTTTTATTTTAACCTATAAAACTATTGTGTGTTAATTTGTTATTGTTAGTAATATTAAAGTTTACTGATGCATTTTTTTATATTTTGCAGATACATACATTTGGAGCAAAAAGGAAACGTTATTATTAATAAGTTTATAAAGAAAATGAAGCAATGTTTACATCCGAGAAAACTAAACAACATTCATGTTGGGAATATATAGCAAAGAAAATGACAGAGAAGGTTATAATATTTCTGGCAAAAAATGTTGCACAAAATTTTAAACTCTAAAAAGGACTTACAAGCAAATTAAAGATCATAATAATAAATCTGGAAACTCGAGAAAAACGTGGGAATTCCTTGATGTATATTAATTTATATTCTGTTTTTATTAATATTATTTTTATGTACATAAAGTTTTTATGTATATTCATTATAATTTATACTCTTACAGGAAATGAATGATTTATTTGACACAAAACCATGGATTCAACCAGTAGCAGTAGCTGGTCTAATATAATTGATGAATTGGAAGAATCATCAAGTCATCAAGCTACAAAAGGAAAGATACAGAAAGGTACATGCGTTTGATTGCCACATATATAACAGTTACATACTTTACATTACACACACATTATTTCAAAACTTTTGGTTTAATTAAGATAAATATTTCTATTTACAGAGAATAAACATGCCTCTTCTTATAAACAAAGAGTCTTAGATTACACGAAAAGTCGTGCTGAACAGAGAGACAAACAGCATAAAGAAAAGATGGATTTATTATTCGAAATAAAAAATTTAATAAATCAGGTAATAGAAAAAGAATAATGTTATATTGTATACAATTTTAATAAAACTGAATATTTTTAAAGTACAAATTAAATTATAACATTAGAGTTACAAATCATCACTTATTGATTTTATTTTTGAGTTTTACATTTGCTTGTATAGTTCAGTTTGTAAAAAGTACATACATGTTATTATTACAAACATTCTATACTTTTTGTTTAATATTTCTCATGTAAAAATTATATATAACAATAATTATATGGAAACTAAAGTTTTCATATAATTATTGCTTTATATAATTGGTTAATTGAAAATAACTACACTTATGTAAAGATTTATGTTTCTTGTAAGAAGGTTTATTTTACTTGTAACATGATATGTGGAAAGAATTAAGTTACATTTAATGTTTATCAAAAGCAAATCAAGCCACACTCTTGCACCTATACGTATTGAGCTTATTACAAATATTCTATACTTGTTTAATATTTTATGTAAACATTATATAAAGCAGTAATTATATGGAAACCAAAGTTTTCATATAATTACTGCTTTATATAATTGGTAAATTAATTGATAAATAACTATACTTATGTGAGGATTTATTTATTATAAAAGAGAGAATTTATTTTAATTTGTAACATGATATTTCGTATATATGTAGAAGTATTAGTTACATGAACATTTTGGTTTATTGATAAATGAACAAAGATTTGTTATAAATGTTTATTTGTTATAAATGTTTATTTATATTTATATTAAACGTTTATTTACATGTAATGTAATATAATATCATATATTTTGTTACCTTACATAATAATTATAATAAAAATGAAACAATAAATAATTATTATTGGTTTAATATATACACAATTGCATTTCTTTTTTCAAATCCACCTTGTACATCTTGTTTATTCTCATTATGTTGTACAACATCAAATTCATTTATGTTTTCCACTATAATTATAGGAATATCTATAAAGTCTTCATTTAAAATGCAAATGTTATGAAGTACACAACATGCTATAATGTATCTTGGTATCAAGTCAATTCGTCTCATATGTAGTTTATCGAGTAAACTACGAAAACGTCCTTTCAATAATCCAATTGCTCTTTCCACCATTACGCGAGCAGAACATAAATAATTATTAAAATTTATTTCAGCTTCTGTTAAGTGACCATTATTTTTAAACGGTACCATGACATATTTTTGTAAAGCGTATGCAGCATCACCTATTATGACTATCTGCAGGAAAATAATTGTCTGTGCATATTTTTTGGACACCACTCAATCTAAAAACACGCATGAACCGATCCTGATTGTCCTGCATAACAATGGATAAATTTTAATGTTGAATTACATATTACCTATAACAAAAGAATAAAACAGAAAAATATTTAAATATGTGTTAATTAATTATCAATAACTTTTATTACATTATTTCATATAATTTATTAGACTGCATATTCTAATTTAGATATTTAGTTTTTATTAGATTATTAGTTTTACTTGCTTGCAATTTATTAGATTATTAGTTTTACTTGCTTGCAATTGTACTGAGTGATAACTTTTCCGATTAATATAGCTTTCATCATGTTCATTGGGTTTAGTTATTTTTATATGCGTCCCATCTATAGCACCTATAACTTTCGGGAACCCGTACTTGATCTGAATGTTAAGTATATTGAGCTTCCTCCTCATTTGGCCACTTAATATATTGTGGTGCTAAACAGTAAAGAGCTGCACAAACTCTTCTAATAGCACACCAAGCACTTGCTCGTCCAACGTTAAATCGATCGCAAACTATCTATAAATAGAATAATTGTATTAAATATAGAATAAATATTTAAATAATATATATTCTATATATATTTAAATAATAATTGTATATATATATATACACAATTATCATTTAAAATCCATCTACTCAATGTAAATTTTGCTATTTTATGTATATGAATTACCTATAAGAATCTGGTTGACATGGTCCATATTGCAATCAACAATTGATTTTCTGCGGAAATTGTTCTTCGACCAAATCTTTCTAATTGTTTTTCCAATCTTGGTTTAATAAGATTTAATAACAAATAAAAAACTGCACGCGACATCCTGCAATTAAAAAATAATTGTTTTTAAAAGAAAAATCTCCTCTTTCACAATTATAAATTTGCAGCAGTATAAATAATACAAAAATTTAAAAAAACATTAAAATATCTTAAGCTTAAAAAGCAAACAAAATATTATATTAGTATTATATTAGTATTTACCTAAAGTGACTTTTAAATTCAGCATTAGAATATTCATGAACAATATCTAAATAATTTTTTACGCGCAGTCGTATATTTTGAGTGGCAGGATATATTAAACTTAATAATTCTTCTTCGTCGTAATCACTTTCACTGCTTTCACATAATGCTTCTATGACCGTGAAGCACATTAACATTTTCATATCCATATTTTCATATTCTTTATTCATTTAAATAATTATTTTTAATTAGCGGTATTGCACGGAAAAAGGTTAGGTGCTGTTTGCAGTGTACTGCAAGTTGTTAAATACAACGTCACAATTCTGCTGGCAGTATCAAATCAATTTCGGATTAGCTACGACAGTGTATTGTTATAACGTCATTTTGGTAGTACTGCCAATAAAAAAGGAACACAGCCTATGTACAATCGTGTAAATATCACGGGTCCGGCAAAATTCAAAGTAGGTGACTCGGTACGCGTTAGCAAGTATAAGACAGTTTTCGAGAAGGGTTACACGCCAAATTGGACAACCGAGGTGTTTAAAATTGTAAAAGTGCAGCATACTAACCCCGTAAGTTATTTACTTGAAGATTATCGCAAAAAACCTATCGCTGGAGCGTTCTACGAGCACGAGTTGCATCGCGCGAATTATCCGGATGTGCATCTCATGGAGAAAGTACTGCGCAGGAGGGGTGACGTGGGGTTTACGTGAAATGGCTGGGATTTGACAATTCGCACAACTCTTGGATACATAAGGACAATGTGATTTAATTTATATAGTGTTTATTTTTCATTTTCAAGAAATGAAAATATACATAAAAATATACTAGGACTGCGAATTAATTTTGAGGTATTTACAATAGATGGCGTAACTTATGCTATATCGCATCGGACACTTCTGTAATTATATTCATGTCAAAGCTCTGTCATTAGGCTTTACATTTTATTATGTGTCATTTTGCTGAAGTGTAAACAACATATTTTTTCTCAGCTCCGAAGATGTCGAATTACGAGCCAACAAAACATTATTTGCGGGAAGTTTTATTTTTCCTGTTTAATTCAAAGAAAAGTGCTGCTGAAAGTCATTGAGTGCTGTTGGAAACTTACAGTGAACATACTCCATTGATAAAAACGTGTGAGTATTGGTTTCGACGTTTTAGAAGTAGTGATTTCGATACAGTTGACAAAGAACGCCCTGGTCAACCGAAAAAGTTCGAAGATGAGGAATTGGAAGCATTACTCGACCAAAATTCATGTCAAACGCAAGATAAACTTGCTGAATCGTTGAATGTTGATCGCACAATAGTTTCCAAACATTTAAATGCACTCGGTATGATTCAAAAGCAAGGAAATTGGGTGCCATACAAATTGAAGCCGAGAGATGTTGAACGACGATTTTTCACGTGCGAACAATTGCTTCAAGGGCAAAAAAGAAAGGGTTTTTTGCATCGTATCATCACTGGCGATGAAAAATGGATACACTACGATAATCCTAAGCGTAGAAAATCGTGGGGGTTTGCCTGGTCATGCATCAACATCGACGGCAAGTCCGAATATTCATGATTCGAAGCTCATGCTCTGTATTTAGTGGGACCAGCTTGGTGTTATGTATTATGAGCTGCTTCAACCGAATGAAACCATCACTGGTGAACGCTGCCGAAAACAATTGATGCGTTTGAACCGTGCATTGAAGTAAAAATGGCCGCAATTCGAGCAAAGACACGATTATTAAAGTAAATTTTCAACATGACAACGCTCGACCACATGTTGTTTGTGTAGTCAAAAAATACTTAGAAACGCTGAAATGGGATGTTTTACCCTACCCGCCATATTCACCAGATATTGCTCCATCGGATTACTACTTGTTCCGATCCATGGAACACGGCCTGGTTAAGCAGCGCTTCCAATCTTACGAAAATAGGATATATAGGAGAGTTCTAACTCAGGTTCTCTCAGGGGGGGGTGAGGCGCGCGGGGTATTACGGAGGCGCGGGGGAATGACGTCACGCGGGACGGAGGGGATTTCTCAGAAGGCGTGTTATATTACATGCCCGGTTGATAAAATATTTATAAACAATATAAACAGCAGTATTCCTTAAGCAATATTGTATTACATACCCTAATGCGTTGGAACATGTTTTCGCAAACAAAATAGCTCTTGCGGTACACCCCCCTCGCCCCCAATATAAGTAATTCTACATTTTTTTCCGTTCGACGTATCCCTTATCTCTCTCATTGAATTACACACAATATAAGTACCCACCCCCACCCCCACCCCCGATATAAGTAAGTATCTAGATTTTTTTTCCGTTCGACGTATCTTTATCTCTCCGTCATTGAATTACGCTGCATGCGAATTTATAAACAATATAAACAAATGGCACCTCCCAGAATCGTCTTCCGCGATTTTTTCTCGGAAGAATTGCGACGCGTACCAGCGCCGATGTTCGGCTGCTTTGTACCCTTGCTTCCGCCGCTCGTACATCAGCGCCGATGTTCGGCCGCTTTGCGCTTTCGCGGTACACCCCTCACCCCCGATATAAGTAATTCTAGATTTTTTTCCGTTCGACGTATCCTTATCTCTCTCTCATTGAATTACGCAGCATGCGAATTTATAAACAATATAAACAAATGGCACCTCTCAGAATCGTCTTCCGCGATTTTTTTCTCGGAAGAATTGCGACGCGTATCAGCGCCGATGTTCGGCTGCTTTGCGCCTTTGTTTTCTTCTTCATATAAGAAGGATTGAAGTGCATCAAATCATCATAGTATGTGATTTGAACGCCCATCGACACGTCGGTTGTAAAAAAAAGTATAGCGATGTTCCATTAGAAAAATTTTTCAAGGGCGTGGGAATAGAAGAGCGAAGGACCGATAAAAGAATGAAGTCTTTAGAAAAGAGGATAGATGGCGTGAGAAGACGGTCACTAGGGAAGTAGAGGATCGAGGGATCGATAGAGGAATGAAAGTCGCTGGAAAAGAGGGTAGATGGCGTGAGAAGACGATCACTAGGGAAGAATGATCGAGATATCGATAAGTAGACAAGAGTGATAAGACGGAATAAAGAAGCACGTGGTCAGGCAGTGAGAGTGGTCGAGATGACGAAACCGGTGAAGAGTGGAGGCATGGTGGAGGAACTAGTCGGAGTCGTGAAAAGCGTGGTGGAAGGACTGGAAAGGAGGGAGGAGGGGAGATAGAAGGAGAGGACAGAAGCGGCCGGGAGAAGTGAACGGCACACTAAGGGAGACAAAGCGGAGGGAGGAAGAGAAGAGGACGGAAGAGGAAAAGAAAGTAAGGGAGGAGGAAAGGAAGGTGGAGAGTCAGCATGGAATAAAAGGAAGAGTGGATGAAACCATGAGGGACAGATGAGAGGGGAGGGAAGGAAGGGGAGATACAAGAGAGGAAGGAAGAAAAGGGAAAGGGGTAAAGGGGGGATGTAGGAAGAGGAAAGGACGAGGAGGGGAGAGCGACGGATGGAAATGAGAAGAAGAGGAAGAGAGGGGGGAGGGAAGTACGGAGAGGGCAGCAGGGAAAAATTAATTCAAGAAAGAAGAGGAGGAGGGAGAATCTCGGGGGGGAAAGAAGTAGGGGGAGTGAAGAAGAGGAGGAAGATTGGTGGTGGTTGGTGAAGGAAGAAGAAGAGGAAAAAAGGAAGAGGAAAAGGGCTAGTAAGGGGAGGGAAGAAAAGAAAAGAGAAGAGCCAAGAAGAGAGGAGAGGAAGCGCGAGGAGGAGGGTATGTGGAAGAAATTTGAAGAGAAAAGAGATAAAGTGAGAAGAGAGAAGGAGAGGAAGGAGTCAGAGAGGAGGAGTAGGGAAAGGGGGGAGGAGTGGATGATGAGGAGGGAAAGAAGAATGAACGTGGTGTGGAGAGGAATAGAGGGGGGAAATTCGGAGGAGAGAAGAAGAGTGATGGAGGGGATAGTGGCTGAGGAGTTAGGAAGAAGGGTGGAAATGATCGAGGTGATAGAGAGAAGGGGGACAGCGGGGATGATGTTAATAGCGAGAATGGGGAAAAGAAAGGATAGGAAGGAGCTATTAGAGAAGGGATGGGAGATAAGGAGGAATTGGGGAATAGGAATTGATGAGGATTTAACGATGAAGGAGAAGAAAGTTAGGTGGAAATTAGTGGAAAGGGCGAGGACAGAGAGGGCTAAAGAAAGAGTGGTTGTGGTTACGAATAGGAGAATATGGGTGGGGGGAAAAGCTTGGGGATGGGACACAGAAAGGAACGAATGGAAGGGAGACGGAAACGGAGGGAGAAAGTGATGAGAGTTAGGAAAGGGGAGAGAGGGAAAGAGTAGATGGTGGAGGTTAGAAGGGGAAGAGGGTTAGGAGGAGAGGGGGGAGAGAGGAGGGTTGAGGAGAGACGAGGAGGGGCAAAATAATAGATTAGTTATGTTGCAGGAAAGAGCTATAAAGGAGAGAGCACATGTTGATAGAGGAAGGAGGAGGAAGATGCTTGAAGGGCCCTGAGAAGGACAGGAAGGAGGAAAGGACGGAGGAGCAGTAAAAGGAAGGAGAAAGGAAGGAGAAAGAACGAGAGGAAGCAGGACTGAGAGAAGGGAGACACAGAGAGGGAAAAAGAAGGAATTATAGGGGGAAGGGTTTTTTGATGTGAGGAAGAGGTAAGGGTGCGTGGGGAGGGAGGGGATTCTAGAATGTATGGGTCGCAAAATGGCCAGGTCGGGAAAACTGGAGGGATTACGATGTAAAGAATTCGGGAACGCTCCCTGCAAAAGCGCCTTGTAAACCCTGAGGGGATAGACAATAAATTAATAGAATAGAATAGAATAGAACTTATAAAAAATGGAAGTAGACGAAGATCACGCGTTGTCAGCTGATAGTGATTGTATTAGTGACTGCAGTGAGAACTCCATGGAATATATCGACAAAATAGTGTCTGTTGCAGAAATTAATGCTCTAAACGGACGTACAAAATTTTGTACCATATACTTTTATTATTCGGGTGGTGCTTTAGCTGTATGTCCTTCCTGTATGATTGCGTTGCAAGGTGTGGATAGTCAAATGATGTACGCTGTTCGAAAGCATATAATTGAGACATTGGATGCAATGGATGGACGATACTGTTCAAATTGCAAGGATTCGTTGTATTTGACATTTCCATGCAATATGTGTCTAAGATGCACTCTGTAAAAATGGAAAATATTGAGCAGACCGAACGCGATCTGGTGGAGGGATCTCGCCAAATTGCCACCTTGGGCGAGTATTTCGTGTGGCTGCAGCGTTGCGAGGAATTAATCAAAGAGCTCGAAGAACGCAGTCGTGTCAAGCGTCCGCGGCTCTCGATCGGAAGTAGACAATCTCTGGTGACTAAAATCGCGCGACTAGAAGGTGTAAAGACTCGATTGCAGAGACGGTTTATTCCCAGTGGTGGTGATTACAGCGGTGACAATAACGCGGAAAGACTCGTTTGGCGAGAGATCGATACCGCGTTCGATAGTCGTATTCTGACCGTGATTAACGCAAACTATATCGAACCTCGTCAATTTCTCGAGGATGCCGAAGACATCGTGATCAGGCAAGTGCAAGACGTTATAAAAAGACACAACAGTGTAAAAATAAATACTATATTCAACGGCGAATTTGTGTCGGGTGATAAGCGTGGAAATAAAAGTATAAATACGAGAAACTGTGAACTCTTTCGCACATCGGATTTACGCGAGTGGTTCGAGCGCCGCGTTATCGAGTCCACTTTAGCATCGTTGGAGGAATTTCAGGAAAGTGATAGTGGCTGGGCATTGTCGCGAATACAGAATTTGACTGTGAATATTAATAAATATAATCCAATGCGCGCGGGAGTTATATTAAATTGCTGCGGGAGATTATGATGAAAAGAGCGGTGATTAACGTACAGTCTAAAGACAATGCGTGTTTCGCGTGGCCAGTGATCGCCGCTATATATCTTGCAGAAAGGAACACGGAACGAGAATCATCGTACCCGCATTAGGCGATAGTGCTGAATCTCCGGGACATTGAGTTTCCAATGACTGTGAATCAAATTAAAAAATTTGAACTCGCGAACAATATCTCGATCAACGTGTACGGCATCGAAGACAAGAACAGTATCGTCTCGATACATCTTTCGGAGCAGAAACGAGATAAGCATGTGAATCTACTATACGTGGAAGACGGTAACAGCGTCGGACATTTCGCGTGGATAAAAAATTTATCGCGACTTGTCGGTTCACAGTTGAGCAAACACAACGGTCAAAGATATATCTGCGCTCGGTATGTATATATTAATATAAAATAATTATATCAAATAATTTATATAAAAAAATCTTATGATAAAAAATTTTTCTTTTACAGATGTCTGCATTATTTTAATTCAGACGTCAAGTTGCAGTTACATGCAGCCGACTGCGGGAAAATGAACGACTGCGCTATTCGGTTACCGAGCGATAAGGACAAGTGGCTCGAGTTCAACAATTACAACAGGAAAGAGCGGCTTCCATTCGTCGTGTACGCCGACCTAGAATGCGTTCTGACCAAGACGGAGGAAGAATAACAAAAATTGTACCAGCATCACCAAGTATTTAGCATAGCTTACTATGTACATTGTTCGTACGACGAATCTTTATCGGCGTATCATTCGCATCGTAGCGCCGATTGTATAGCATGGTTCGTCAAAGATCTTAAAAATTTAGCGATTCGCGTTAAGAATATTTTAACGACCAATGTCCCTCTGGTAAATTTAACATCCGAAGAATGTGAAAAATTTCACAACGCCACTCAATGTCACATATGCGAAAAACCGTTCGCGGAAGACGATACACGCGTTCGCGATCATTGTCATTTGAACGGACGGTACAGAGGCCCCGCGCATTCAAATTGTAATTTAAATTACAAAGAATCTTTTTGTATTCCGATAATTTTCCACAATTTATTCGGTTACGATTCGCATTTTATTATCGAGGAAATAGCCACAGCATTCGAAGGGAGAGTCGAGTTACTTCTGATAACGAAAGAGAAATATATTTCGTTTACGAAAAATGTTGACCTTAAGGAAGGCAATTAGAAAAATCATGTAAAATTACGCTTCATCGATTCGTACAAATTTCTTACATCGAGTCTCGACAAATTGGCATCTTATCTAGACAAAGATAAGCTCAAAATTTTAAAATCGAAATTTCAAAATTTATCCGCGCAAATTTCAGTTTATTAACACGGAAAGGCGTCTTTCCGTACGAATACGTCGACTCGGTAGATAGGTTGCAAGATACGCGTTTACCACCGCGCGAATCGTTTTACAGTTCCTTGACCGGTGAAACTATATCCGAGAGCGATTACGCGCACGCCGAGAACATCTGGACGCGGTTCTCCATTCGAACGCTGGGCGAATATAGCGACATGTATCTTAAAATCGTTATTAATCAATATTTTCGAAAACTTTCGCGTTAGCTGCATCAAAAGTTACGCACTCGAACCCGCGTATTACTATACTCTCCCCGGATGCACATGAGACGCCATGTTAAAGCATACAAAGATCACGTTCGAGCTGCTTACAGATATCGACATGGTCATGTTTATAGAACGCGGTATACGCGGTCTGAGCCAATGTTCCTACAGACATGCGCGCGCTAATAACAAGTACATGCGACAATCGTACGATCCATCGAAACCATCGTCGTACTTGATTTTATACGGATGGGCAATGTGTCAGCCGTTGCCTTACGCCGATTTTCGATGGGTCGACGATGCGTCAAATTTTGACGTATCATCTATAGCGCTAGATACGCCCACGGGGTATATCCTCGAAGTCGATCTCGAGTACCCGCAACATCTTCACGATACGCACACTGATCTACTGTTTTGTCCGACACGCGACAAGCCGCCCGGTAAGCGGGAATTCAAACTGCTTGCAACGTTATACGATAAGAAGCGTTACGTGATACAGCGTTACCGTAACCTACAGCAGTGTACGCGTCACGGCCTTCGTGTAACAAAAATACATAGAATTTTACAGTTTTCTCAATCTCCATGGCTTCGAAATTACATAGAATTAAATACTCATTTCAGAACACTCCCGAAAAACGATTTCGAGAAAAATTTATATAAATTAATGAATAACGTGGTATTTGGCAAAACAATGGAAAATGTGCGGAATCGTGTCGATGTAAAATTATTAACAAAATGAGACGGTCGGTACGGCGCGGAAGCGATGATCGCGAAACCGAATTTCCACAGCAGAAGCGTTTTTTCGGAAAATCTGATTGCGGTAGAATTGCGTAAACTCGAGGTGGAATTTTACAAACCGATTTACGTGGGTATGTGCATGCTCGACATATCCAAGACGTGTCTGTACGAATTTCATCACGAGTACATATTTCCTCTGTATCGCGACAAATGTAAGATCATGTACACCGACTCAGACAGTCTCATATATCACATTGAGTGCGCGGATGCCTATGAGAACATGAAGCGCGATATCGCCGGATTTGACACGAGCGATTAATGCGATGGACAATGCGTACGATATACCGCTTGTAAATAAAAAAGTGCCAGGTCTGATGAAGGATGAAAATCACGGTGCAATAATGACCGAATTCATCGGGCTCAGGGCAAAGATGTACGAGTTACGAGTGGACGGAAAGAAAGACACGAAGAAAGTTAAAGGCGTCAAAAGTAATGTCGTAGCGCGTAATATAACGTTCGAAGATTACACGCGGTGCTTAAACGAAGAGATCGAAATGACGCGACAGCAGTCGTGTATAAGATCAAAATTACACAAAGTGTATACCGTCCGCGAGACGAAAATTGCTCTGAGTCCGTACGATGACAAGCGATATATCGTACCTGATTCGACTGACACGTTACCATGGGGACATTATAGGATACCTTTGTAAATACATGTATATTTATTACTGTATATATTTTGTACTTCATATAGTTTTATATAATACACATCTTACACATTTATATTTCATATATTTTATGTAGCGCATATCTTAAATACTTATATTAAGAATATAAATACATATATAGTATTATTGAAAGAAATATTAATAAACACTGTATAAATTAAATCATATTGTCCTTATGTATCCAAGAGTTGTGTGAATTGTCAAATCCCAGCCATTTCATGTAAACCTCGTCACCTCTCCTGCGCAGTACTTTTTCCACGAGATACACGTCGGGATAATTCGCGCGATGCAACTCGTGCTAGAACGCTCCAGCGATAGGTTTTTTGCGATAATCCTCGAGTAGATAACTCACGGGATTAGCATGCTGCACTTTTACAATTTTAAACACCTCGGTTGTCCAATTTGGCGTGTAACCCTTCTCGAAAACTGTCTTGTACTTGCTAACGAGTACCGAGTCACCTACTTTGAATTTCGCCGGACCCGCGATATTTACACGGTTGTACACAGTAGCCAAGAGTCTTTCGGCGATCGCGGAGGTAACGTCGACGGATCGCATACCGATCGTTCGATGCTTGCGCGCGTTGTAATCCGAGTCCCGGCAACGCGTTGACCCACTTGAAAGATCCGTTCAGCGTGTCTTCCACATGTCGTTTTTCAGCGTACGATTGAATCGCTCGACGATCGATGCCTTCAATACCGAATACGTAGAATAATGATTGATGTCGTGTTTTCGCATGAGCCGTTGCACGTCGGCGTTATAAAATTCCTTCCCCATGTCGGTCTGTATGTTTTTCGGACACCTCTCGCTATCTCGAATTATCTCGGCGATAGCGTCAGCTGTCTCGCTTCCGCCTTTACTCTTGAGCGATACGGCCCACGCGTGCTTGCTCAACGCATCAATGACTATGAGTATGTAGTTGTAACCTCTGTTGAAATGAGAGTACGGACGCATCTCGACGATGTCGGCTTGTCACAGGTCATCGTATCCCCGCACTATAACGTGTCTTCGGGGGAAATTTTTTCTCGCCGGTGCGTGCAGTTCGTTCAACAAATGCCTAAACTTTCTCTAAACTTTTCTCTAAACTATGTTGTTTCTTCGTTTCCTCGGTTATTCCCGATCGTCGGCTCATCGTTGTTTCGATTCGTCGATCGAATGATACGTGTATCACCGTGCGTTTTATTATTCGTTGTCACTCTTTAGCCGTTGCTGACCCGTTCGATTGCTGTTGCCAACCCGTTCAATTGCCGTTTATAGCCGTTCAACAGCCGTTCGATTGCCGTTTATAGCCGTTCAACAGCCGTTCGATTGCCGTTTATAGCCGTTCAATAGCCATTTATAGCCATTCATTAGTCGTTCCTTAGCCGTACACTACCGTTCACTGCCGTTTTTGAGCCGTTTGTTGGTGTGATTGATCCTGTTGACAGTCTTTTTAAGTAGTCCGTAGCCTCGTTCACAATCGTTCACAGTCGTTTCTGACCCGTTCGCCTCGTTGACAATCGTTTTTGACTCGTTCGTAGCCGTTCCTGACGTGTTCATAGCTTTGTTCGCAGCCATCCTTGAGATACTCGTAGCCTCGTTCGCAGCTGTTCTTGAATTGTTCGTAGCCTCGTTCGAAACCGTTTCTTCTTCGACCACTGCCACTCATTATAGCTCGATAACCGTTGGGTAATCGTTCGTGATAAGCCGTTCGGTAAACCTTTCTAGATGTTTAATAATTGTACAATAGCCGCTCCTAAGCCGTTCACTACAACACATTACAGATTGATAGCCGCAGTAGTGTTAATCATACGACGAAGCTCGTTTATCGCAGTCTGCAAAGCTCGCACGTCCTTTTCGAACGTAGTCAGCTTCTCGTTTGATTCTTTCTGTCGATTCTTCAACGTTTTAACGCATTCTTCCACGTACAGTTTGTTGATTGCTTCGGTATCAGCCTCAGGTTGCGGTATACGGCGAATGTTGCGCGACCTCGCGTCATAGTCCGTAGCGACGCGACACAGAACATTTTGACGCAAGTAATTCGTCACCAATTTACCCCAATGATCGCTCATGCTGATATCTTCGTTTCTCCGTTCGAATAATCCAAATTTGCTGATAGACATTGTTTTTCAATGCTAGTGACGTCGATCGAGACTGATAAGTTTCGTCGAGACATCGTTTAATTTATAATAAGGCCGGCTTCGCGAAGTTCCTCTATGATAGACAGGATCTCGTTGTCGTGAGCGTTGTGGCCAGCTCGACGCGAAGCATCGAGCAATCGTAAGCGATCCATTACCTCGTTGGGATCGTCCCAGTGCACATAATCGATCTTATTGTCGGTTAGCGTCATCGCGCGAGGCGTGAATACTCCCGTCCCCGTTTTTTTCTTTTTCGATTCGATCGACATCAACGGCGCGATTATTTGTTCATACTTGTATCGCTTGTTGCTCTTTAATTGACCTTGCGGATCATATTGACGCGTATGCGCACTTGTCGCCATCAATATGCTCTTATATTTTTGCACATCGTCCTCAGTGTATACGACGTCATCGGAAATTCTCTTGAAGATCAACTCGTATAATCCTGGTGTACTAACGTATCTCACATTGTCTATAATTAGAGTCATCTTTGTCAATGTCGAATCGTTTGTTACCGAGACGCATTCCATTCTCGTCGAAATAGATGCTGTACACGTGATCGATCGCGTTTTTTCTTTCGTCGCCGCTAAGAAGAGCGCCCATGAATACATGTATTTTTGTCCCGGTGGTCCCAAGTGCTCTCGTAACACTTCTTGACTTTCCGACGTTTGTAACATGTTTCGAACGGATGTTCCGAGCGTGTTGCCCGTGGTCTCGAAAACATCTTCGATCGCAAATGATTCGGGTATCGCGGGTTGCGCGATTCTAGGTGTCACGGACGGTGTAGAGATTATCGACAGTTCATCCGATAAAGCATCCGATAGATCGGATACGCGGCATCGATAAACGCTTCGCCTTCGATCGTTTCCTCTTTTTCGGTGTCGCATCCCCCTCCTGCTCCTCCTTGTATCGCTTGATGGGTAACGTTTTAATTATAGCGTATCAGCATTACTCTCCGACTCGTTTTTCACCGCGATTGCGCTAGAATTGTCGACGATCTTTTGCAGTGACTCGATAATAGGCCTAAAATGGGTTGTGACCGCGATATCTTCGTCGATCTTACCGGTCTTTAAAGCGCGATGTTTCTTGCGGATAGATTCGCTCGTTTTCTCAATCTTCACGAATATTATCGCTTCTAGCCATGTTGACGGAATATCGAGCGTTTCACCCTTCTCGACGGAATGTTGACAGCGACTAATCGTTTCGTGGTATCGCAAACACGTTAAATTCTTTTCTGTATCGCCCGTTCGTAAGCGCGCTGTCCTTATCAATCCCTAGGAATCCATACTTTTGCTGCCAACAAGTACGGCATAATTCACTGAAATCCTCGTACGACATGTCAGTGTTCACGTGATCGTTGTACACGTGTTTCAAATTTGTACCGTCCTGTTTAAACAAGATCAGCAGGTTCGCGTTGTCGCATATAAGATGTTTTGCTATTCTTGCGTACGTCTGACAAAGATAGAAGCAGTCGACGTTCGAGTGACGACCCATTGAGAAGAACTCTCTTATTGTATCTTGCTTGTCGCACGCCACGTTATCGAAGACAAAAATCAAGTTTGGACGTGCCTCGCTCGGTGGAATAACGTCACTGTTATTCAAGAACATAAAATAGCTGATTTTTAATAGTCGATGGGCGTCAATAAATTCTTCAGATATCGATATTTCGGCTGTTGCAGCGACTTCGAGTACACGTACACGTTCTCGAAACATACACCGTGTGGACTTTCCAGTAGACTCATCAGAACGTTGGTTTTACCACAATTCGAGGGACCGCAAACGATCGTGCGTATAGTAGTCGGTAGCATCGTACCGTGTCTGCACATCTCCGCGTTGTTCCTTATCGATCGTAATCTGTCGTTGCAATTCGTCACGCGTATCGTCAAAGGCTGTCGTCCGAACCGCATGTTTTCTGTTTCGAACCAATTTTGCGAATGATTGCGAGTGAGACCTATTTATAAAAGTGTCTCGACTCGAAACCGCTTAGTATCAAAAATGTTTCTCCTTCTGTCGGACGAGAGAGACATTCTCGGGCTTACCGCCAAACAACTGCAGTATATCCCGAAGATTCTTTTACTGCAAAATTTCGGTGATTACGTGGAACGATTGTGGGACAAGCTTCCAGAATATATAAAGGCTGATCCGGAGGTTCGACAATATCGTTTATGCATGCGACATTACAACTAGCCGTAGCAGCGAACGCACATAGACGGTCCGCCTCCGTTGATAAAAGATTGCGACGTATGTCAGCGACAATCGTAAGAGATAGCGGTCTCTTAAATCGTGCGATAAACGCGCTTCCGATCGAATTCCATATTCCCGGCTATCAGTTTTGCGGTCCAGGCACGCGGTTGCAGAAGCAATTAGCCAGAGGCGATCGAGGTATAAATTTATTGGACGCGGCGTGTCGCGAACACGATATAGCGTACTCTCGGAGCAATGATCTCACCGAGAAACATGCGGCGGATAGAATACTCGCCCAGAAAGCGCGGAATCGCATCGTTGCGAGAGATTTGACACTCGGTGAGAGAGCTGCCGCTACAGCTGTCTGGACAGCGATGAAAGCCAAGACGAAGTTCGGTATGGGTCTGACGAGGACGAAGACGAAGACGAAGAAAAAGACGGGGAAGAAACGGATACTTCCGAAATGCGGCGGTGCATTGCCGATTCTACCAATGTTGGGGGCGCTCGGATCCCTGATCGGCGGAGCGGTGGGTGTAGCGAAGGTGAATGACGGAAAAGCCGCGCAACGTCATTTGCAAGAGATTCTACGTCACAATCGCGCCATGGAAGATCGCGGATCATATCTCGCTCTGTATAAGCGTGGACGAGGAGCCCCAATGAGAAAAAAAACGTCAAAGAGACGCTAAAAATGCCGCAGGGCGCAACTACCAACGTACAATTGCTGCAACTGGCAAAACGTATGCGCATTCCATATTTTAGAGGCGTCTTCATGCGCAACTCTTTACCGATCGGTAGTATTTATCAAAACGAGGGCGGCATCGTAAATTTGGATAGCGTCGAAGGATCAGGTACTCATTGGGTAGCGCATGCAAAGAGGGGGAATCGCATTATATATTTCGACAGTTTCGGCAATCTTCAACCACCGAATGAACTGGTGCGATATTTTGGACGAAACGTAACGAAGATACAGTACAATTACACACCTGTTCAAACTTACGATCAGAGCATCTGCGGACAATTGTGCTTGCAGTTTCTTCGAACAGTCGATGCGTGCGAATTTAAAGACGGATATCGCGCTATTTAACTCAGTATTCGTTAAACAATTTTGTCGACATGTCTATGACATTCACGTTGACTGGGAAGAGTAGCGTTGTCGCGGCAAACTTCTTTCCCACTGTAGATTTGAGCGACGATGAATACGAACTCGGTCTAACGGATTTTGAGACTTATCACACGGTACCGAACGTGAATTCCTCGAATAATAAATTTTACTTTGGCAAAGACGACGCGGAAATTACGATTTCCGAGAGATCGTACGAGTTGCGAGATATACATGAATTTTTGAAACGTGCAATTTCACAGAAACATCGCGATAAGAAACAAATTGACGACGGTGACTATGAAGATGGTGAATATCCGATAGTGCTCCGCGCTAATTACAATACGATGAGGAGCGAGATCAAATGCGCATACAGATTAAACTTTAGCAAACCCGACAACATTGGATCGCTGCTAGGATTCTCGAATCGTATTCTCGAGCCGAGAAAATGGTACAAATCGAACATACCGATTAACATTATCAACGTTAATATTATCCGCGTAGAATGTAACGTCACCGCGGGCGCGTACAACAACGGAAAACTCGTTCATACTATACACGAATTTTCAACGAGGGTACGACCGGGATATAAGATATCGGAAACGCCGGCGTAGATCATTTACCTACCGATCATCGCGCGGAGCATTATGGATTTAACGTTATGCGTTGTCGACCAGAACGGACTATTGCTCAATTTTCGAGGAGAAGAGATCACCGTAAGATTGCACGTACGACGGCTGCGGTGATAACGTACGTATGCGACGTATGAGATGCTCGTGTTGAACGGATTGAAAGACGCGAGAGATAACGCAATCTTTACGAAATCAGCGACACCAACAACAACAACAACATCGACGTTCGTTAATATCCTATCATTCGAGAAAAAGAAACTCAACGCAATGTTGCGTTTCTGCAATCTTTGGAATTCGCGGTGCAAAAACAGCTGAACGATGACCGACGTTCTCAACATCGACGAACCTATCTTTGACGATCGTATCGTCAAGATCGAGACTCACACGTACAACCCGTTCGCCAATACAACGTGCAGACACAATGACGAGATAAGAATACCCATACAACAACAGGATCTGTATACTCTGCCACATGAGAGTTTCCTATACATCGAGGGACAACTAACGAAAAACAGACCAGCAGCTGAAGGAGAAAATGAATTGGCACTGGGAAATAATTGCGTCGCATTCATGTTCGATGAGATTCGATACGAACTCGACGGCGTTGAGATTGCAATAGAAACATAGGAATAACTACTACGCTCAAAAATTATATAACGATATCATCCGATAGAAACGTGATTATGAAAAATGTCGGCTGGGATGCGTCGACCAACGCGAATGGACATTTCAATTTTTGCGTACCATTCTACATGTTGCTGGGATTTTGCGAGGATTACAGACGCGTGGTGATTAATGCTCGTCACGAATTGATCTTGATACGATCGCGCAACGACGACAATTGTCTGTTTGGAAATTCGGTGCAGGAGGGCTGTGATCAACATATTCAAGATACAATGGCGAATGCCTCACGTGCTGTTGAGCGAAATCAAAAAGTTGTCGATGCTGCGTGCTCTGGAAAGCGAACGATATCTCAGCATGGCTTTTCGCTAGTGGGATCTGTACGAGTATCCGCTATTGCAGCTTACAACCAAGCATTCGTGGGCCATTAAGACCGCGACTCAGCTGGAGAAACCACGATACGTTGTCTTCGCTCTGCAGACAGGTCGGAAGAATGTCATGTCTAAGGATGTGAGTCAATTCGACAACTGCAAATTGAACGTGAAACTCTATCTGAACTCGGAATATTATCTGTACGATGATATGAATCTGGATTTCGATAAAAACAGATATTCCATTCTGTACGACACGTATATGCGCTTCTGCAAGAATTATTACGGATACGAGTATCTCGAGCCGAGTCTCTCCGTCGGGATGTTTCTACTTAACGGTCCGTTCGTGATTATCGATTGTTCTCGACAAAACGAATCGATCAAGAGCGCAACCGTGGATGTGATTGGAATTCGAGTGTAAGGAGAACGTACCGCCGAATACCACTACGTACTGTCTCATCATACACGATTGCCTGATCTAGTATAATCCGTTGACCAACCTTGTGCGCAAAATCACCTAAGTATTTGCGACAACATCGACACAAGAGAGAGAAAAAATGAGGAGCATGATATAAGTCAAAGTCTTGCGAGATGGTTTTAGAGTTTTGTCATTCCTCTCGACTGGCGTATCGAAGAGAGAGAGAGAGAGAGAGAGAGAGAGAGAGAGAGAGAGAGAGAGAGAGAGGGAGAGAGAGAGAGAGATCGTCATGTCTGTACCAACATTTGTGGATCTGCAAGGATTTGCCATCGGCAAACTATTCTTCGTGAAGGAAGCGGCAGTCTTGAGAAAGGGATATGTTCTATCCATAGACATATGAAAGTATAGACCGAGCATGAGCTGCTATTATGAGCAAGGGGGGATCTGTTTGTCGGGCTGGGAGGGCACTTACTTGACATCGGTTCATTCCGCTAAGACTCGACAATATTCGGCTTACAAACTGCGGCTGCCATATGTATATTGTGTATGTATTATGTTTGTTAGTGGCATAGATATGTAAAAGGTTAGTGGATACCTGTGGATTTGTGGATACTTAAGAGTGTATAATATATTGCATAAAGATGAGCTTTTGCGTTGTGTTCAAGTGCAAAAATCAATGCACAAAAAAAATGTTGAACAATTAGAAGTGGAAAGTGCTTTAAACCGGAAAATTTCATTTCATTTGTATGTAAAATATTTTAAATATAGATTATGTTAATTAAAAATTTGTAATATTTGTATTAGTTAATATTTTAATGTACTTATAAACAATATTATATATTTTAGATTTCCCAAAAATCTGGAGAGACGCAAGAAAGAGAGACGGCTTAAAGCTTTACACTTAGAAAATTATGAACCAGTAAAATCAGCCGCAGTTTGTTCTACTCATTTTAAAAATACGGATTATGAATCAAATCATACAAATCGCAAGTTAAAAAAAGGTGCTGTTCTATATGTATGTATATATACATATATTACATTAATATTTTAGTTATTAAATATATTTATTGTAAGATATAACAACTAACAAATTCTTTTTTAGTTACTCGAAACGGAAATTCAGCCTGCAATTCAAATTGATTTACATCATCAAAACACTATTCAAGAAAACACTACTATTGAAAAAAATAATAACGTTGCTGGTTAGTACAAATGAATGTATCTGCTTATGTTAGTAAATTAATAATATTAATACTACAATAATTGTATTACATTCTATTACAAACAAAAATATTGAAACAAATATGGAATCAGGTAATATAATGAGTACACATTCATGTAACATTAATCAAATACATCGTTCCACCAATATATCTCCAGACCGAATTATAAACTCACCAATAAAAACTGGAATTCGAAAGGTGTACTCCGGTAAAATTAAAATTTTAAAAAGAAGGTTATTTACAAGTCAATATGAACAAGAAAAATATGGAAGAAGTTGCTTACACTAAAAAATGTATTAAAGGATGTGCAGAAGCGGAAACTACTAACTGAAGAAGAGAGTGATATATTACAATATTTGGATGCAAGTATGCAAGATTTAATACAGCGTGAAGTAAAAAAACGTAAAAATTTGCCTGTATCTAGAACATATAAGCCTAGTTTGTGACAATTTGCATTGTCATTACACTATTATTCGCCAAAGGCATATAATTATGTTCGAAATAAATTTTATAATATGTTGCCACATCCGAAAACATTAACAAAATGGTACCTCTCAGTTAATGGAGAGCCTGGTATTAATACTGAGGCTTTAGAAGCTATTAAACGACGCGCACATTCCGTTTCGTATAGATTGGTGGGCGCGTTAATGTTTGACGAAATGGCAATAAGGCAGCATGTCGATTATTATAAAGGTAGATTCGTAGGATATGTAGATTATGGTGCTCATGTAGAATGCGATACATCAAAAATGGCTAAAGAAGCGTTGGTTTTTTGTGTGGTGTGCATAAATCAAGCTTGGAAATTACCTATTGCTTACTATCTAATAAACGGTATAACAACGGATCAAAAGCGAAATTTAACAATACAATGTTTAATGGCATTGCATGAAGCTGGAATGTTAGTGGTATCATTGACGTGTGATGGTTTGTCGGCTAATGTAAGAATGTTCCAAACTCTTGGTTGCAAATTTGATACACATTTAAATAATTTTCAGACATGGTTCAAACATCCATCTAATGACACCAAGGTCTATGTGTTTCTTGATCCATGTCCCATGTTGAAGTTGGTAAGAAATGTTCTTGGCACTAGAAAAGAACTTTTAGACAGTGCTGTGGGCATCGGAAGACACGTGAATAATTACGTGCCGAGTCGTGATAAAACTCCATCGTTTGAGAACAAATACGACGAGTAAGTTTCGTTTAACATTTTTTCTATTTTTCTATTTTTACAAATTGTATTATTAGTATTACTTAATTTTAATTTTTCCCGTAGCATTTCGTCGGAGCGTCGTGCGGTTCGTATATTAGGCGGACGATACGCATTGACAGCTACGGAATTCAAATTTCTCGAAATTGGTATCAACGTGGGTCCGCCGAGTTACGTGGAAATTGTCATAGGAGATCATCGGGGAAAGGAACTGATATTATCTCTCGAAACGTGGAAGGGACTCTGCGAACAACGTCGCAATATTCTAAATCTCCTTCGGAACGACTCTCACGACATCTACAATTTTATAAGCGTTGGACCGCTAACAGTGCGAGTTCGTACGATTAACAACGCTAAATTCATAAGTCTCGAATCTTCGAACGTATGCATGATGATGGTTGAATCGACGTCACACTGTATGTTCGATCTCGATCAATGCATATATGTAACTTTTGATCGATTAGATAAAATTATCCAAACAGTTGATGTCAAATTTATGCAATTCTCCAATATCGTGTCCACTGTAACGGATCCTAAAGAAGTATCAAATGTAATACGCGCGAGTGACGCTTTCAACAAGCATCAACTCGTTGATTGCGAGCTGACATCTTTAGCTTTTAGTTCATATAATATGTAAGACAAAAAATATATAAAAACATGAATAAAGAGTTTTAAGTTTACTATATCATGGTGTACTTTCTTTGCGTTTGCCCATCCCAGCTTTCATGCATAGCTCCTTGCGAGAGAGAGAGAGAGTTATCATGAGAGAGCAAACACTAGGAAAGAAAGAGAGAGAGATATGGATACGTTGAACGAAAAAAATCTAGAATTATTTATATCGGGGGTGAGGGTTGTACCGCGAAAGCGGCCGAACATCGGCGCTGATACGTTAAAAATTCTTCCAAGATCGTCCAGGAGCCGTGGAAACAGGTGTCGTCCGGGAGCCGCGGAAGCGGCTGTCCTTCAATGCCGTGGATACGGCGGTCGTCCAGGAGCCGTGGAAACAGCTGTCGTCCGGGAGCCGCGGAAGCGGCCAGTGACTCTGTCCTCTAATGCGTACGGCGGTCATCCAGGAGTCGTGACAACGGCGGTTTATGCAGAAGCCGTGAGAACAGCTGCTCGTCCAGGAGCCGTGAAAACGGTTGTTCGTCCAGGAGTCGTGAAAATGACTATCGTCCAGGAGCCGTGAGAACGGCTATTCGGGGTGCGAGGTTGGGAGCTAGACCGTCCGGGCGTCGGTTGAAACCGATCGAGTACGGGAGCGCCCGTACCCTAGACCGAATCGTCCGTGGGTCGACGGAATGCTCCTGGTTGTCGAGTGCACCCGACCGGGCACGGTAGAGACCGTGCTCTGGACCAGAGAGCGAGGATAGGAGCTCGGTAAGCTACAAATGTCCAGAAAGCGTCTTGTGGCTTCGAGCGTCCCGAGAATCGGGACAGGAATAGGCGCCGATCTGCCGGAGCGTCCGCCTTATATACCCGGCTGGTTACCCCCACGCGATACCCCCACACGGTCATGCGTGTTGCGGTGGGGCAGGTTGCAATTCTCATTCCGCGGCTCGGTCGGGGTGCTCAATCGGCGGCGTTTGGCGCCAAATTGGCGCAGCGCACGTTTAATGTAGTAACGGCTTCGTCGTTACAATTTAATAAGATACATTTGATAAAAAACACTAATAGATGTTTTTTTCAAAGACGGTAAATGTTTTTTTCCTATCTTTCTTAAACATTTCATATTTTCAAGATTTATTTATTAAATTTAAAACGGTCTGCATTTGTAGCAAAACGCGTTTTAATATTGCAAATACGTTGCACCATAACATTACTACAATCTTACATTGTAATATTTTTGAGGGCGGACATTTCAACGTTGCTGCAAGCTTGCAGTAATGTTGCAGAAACATTTCGCAACTTCCATGCAATGTTACAATGTTTCCGTGATAGGTCTATGCAACGTTTCTGCAATCTTTCGGTACTGTATGTGATATCTCATATAAACGAAGGACTAATTCAATTTAATTAAGTTAATAATAAAATAAATGATAAAAGTAAATGTAACTTGTAAAACTGGAGATGTAATTTATTTAGAATTAAATTCTTGCTTTATGTCTCAAATAGGTAATACATGAATAATTTTCCATTTATCATATTGATTCCAATCAGTTTAATATTCTGAATCTCATCTGTTTGTATCAGATATCAGAAATTAAAGTGATAGAAATTAAAATAATAATTACTATGTTTTTATTCATATGTGCGACTTTATATATGTATATTTCTGACAGAAATTAGATTACGAGAAAGTACAGCTTACATAGCGATAAGTAAAGGAATTATTGAATCATGCAAATCCTGTTCCGTCTCAGTGCAAATTCTGCCGTCAATCTGCTATCAGAGATTGTGTGCGCAGATCCTGCTCGATTTCTGTCATCAATATGCCGCCAGTTACATTCCGCGACAACAATTCGTTCCTTGTGGGACAAGGGAAGCGTATAACTGGCCAATCAGCAGCTGCTATGCTGCCAGTTGATTGGCCAGTTCCCCTTGCCCCGCGACATCAGTAGGCTCTACCCGACAATTTGATATCAAATTTCATTGCGCAGATCCTGCTCGGTTTTTGTTACCAATCTGCTGTCAAAATTGCGCCGCACAGATCCTGCTCGGTTTCTGCCATGAATATGTTGTCAATTATATCAACAAATTCTGCTCGGTTTCTATTGACGATTTATTGTCCAGTTATGTGAGCAGATTTTGTTGTATGTCTGCTGACATGCTAGCAACATGATCGAACATATCAATTCCTCTATGCAAACTGTAGTCTTTCTGCCTTTAAAATTTGTAATGGGTGTTTGACGAAAATCTGTTCTAACAGATTTGGCTATCTGGGTATTGAGTAGAGCCTGCTGATATAACTAACAGCAGATTGATGGCAGAAATTGAACAGAATCTGTGCGACGCAATTTGACAACAGATTGTTGGCAAAAATCAGGATCTGCGCACATAATGTCTGATAGCAGATTGACGGCAGAAACGGAACAGGGTTTGCATTCGATAGTTCCTTCACTTATCGCTACATGAGCTATACTTTCTCGTAATTTAATTTCTGTCAGAAATATATATAAAGTCGCGAATATGAATAAAAGACTAAAAGTATAATAATTATCATTTTAATTTCTATCACTTTAATTTCTGATATCTGATACAAGCAAATGAGATTCAGAAATTAAACTGATTGGAATTAATATGATAAATAGAAAATTATTCATGTACTGCCTATTTGAGGTATAAAGCAAGAATTTAATTCTAAATAAATTACATCTCAAGTTTTACAAGTTACATTTACAAGTTACATTTACTTTTATCATTTACTTTATGATTAATTTAATTTAATTGAATTAGTCCTTCGCTATATGAGATATAACTATGATATAACATATAAAATTGGCCATATATGGATTTTGTCAATATCTAATTATGTTTTGCCAAATATAGTCATATATGATATCATATATAAATAAATATTATCAGATCTGAAAATTACAACACTTTTCAATACAATTTTTAAGAAAAATTATATTTGTATATATAAAAAAAAAACCGAAAAAATTGTATTCTTAACTTAAGAATATGCCACTTATCTTTAGAATATATACCTCTAAAATAGGCGCCAAGAGGATCCTCTTAAGTTAAGAGGAAAATATTTTGAAGAGATATTCTTAATACACAGAGAAAAATATTTCCTTGGATTTAATAGATTTTGTTGAAGCCAAATAAATTTAATTATTGGTCTAAAAGTTTTTTCCGCCTAATTTCAAATAACCTGTTTAATATTCTGAATCCCAACAAGGAATCCAGCTTAAAATTGAACTGATAAACAGTGATGTCAAAGAGGATGCAGCTCACATGTACATATAAAACCTATGTGTGAGCAGCGTCCTTTCTTTCGCATCACTGCTAAGGGAAAAAAATATATTTTAGATCTTACGTTAATACAAGTCCTTTATGTACATTTCATGATAAATATTGAATACGAGAAAAATTAAGAGTAGTGTCGCTGCGTAGCGGCAAACGAAGAAACATGTCGCGCACACGAAAATCGAGCAGCGTAGAAGTCACAAATTAAGAATATATTCTTATTCATTAAGAATTTACAATTTTTCCGGTGTACCACTTAGCTGGGCATCGATCATGAATACCACGTGAACTTTTTCATTTTTCACCTTTCACTATAATAAATTTCATGTGAAAAATTTCATGTGAAAAATTCATAAGAAAAGAAAATATATGTAGTATTTTGTATGATTAATATAATATAATATAACTTATTAATATAATAATTAATATAATATAACTTATTAATATATTATTTAATATAATATAACTTATTAACTCGTAAGTAATTTAGTATTAAAATACACATTAAATACCATTAATTTAATTATGTATCATTATTTTTTTTCTTTCTATCTGAATTTGTTATCAGGTAAAAATTTTCACGTATCACTTTGTAATATAGTCTTGTTAGATTCGTTGAAGTATGTTCTTTTTATGAGTAAATGCAAACTTTCTCACGTAATTTTTTAACCATCAAACGACTTGGTTAAAATATGAAAAATAATGTAACGTTAAGAAGAGAGAAAATGGCGAACATATCTCGCCGTTTTCTTCAAGAACACAACATTACGTTGCTGGACCATCCCGCAAACAGCCCGGACTTAAATCCAATCGAGCATATATGGGACGAGATGGAACGACGATTAAGACGTCGAGAACAACAGCCGCAAAATTTCAATGACATAGCGGAAATTTTGAAACAAATTTGGAACGAAATTCCGCAGGAATTAATTCGGAGATGCATAAACATGCGAGAGCGATTACAAGTTGTCATTGAGCAGAGAGGAGGCAATACACAATACTAAACACACACACACAGACACACACACACACACACACACACACACATACAGCAGAGAGGGTTTGGAGTCGTTAAATACTGCAGAAGTGCCGAACTGCGGGGTTCTTATCTCTGTTGTGTGACACACACACACACGCGCGCACACACGCACACGCACATACACACACACACACACACACACACACACACGATGTGCAAAACCCGACCGGCAACCTTCACGTGGTGCACATTGGGTAACGCTAATGCCGGCGGTAAACGTCATTTTTAAATAAAATTTAAGGTTGTTTTTAAAGACATATAATTCGGCCGAAAAAAATCGTAAATAAGTTTTTAAAAAAAGAATTTTGTAGAAAAAAAGTTGTTTTTACACACACACAGAGATTGATCTAAATTTTTTAAGAAAAAATTTTTTATAGCTACTGCAGAATGTCGAAAATGTGTAATTTTAAGGAAAAAACAGTGTTTCTTTCTTAGGGCATAGGACTAAAAAGATGAAAAAATTTTTTAAAACTATCAATAGCGCGTTAAAGCTGAAGCTTCATGCTTGAAAATGCTATTTTTAAAAATGTCGTACGATGATTTTTCGCCGAGTAACGACAATTGCTCTGAAAAATACAAGTTTAGCTTCAAAGTCATGTAACTCAGCCAAAAAAAATCGTAGGGAAGTTTTAAAAAAATCATTTTGTAGAGAAAATGTCATGCTTTTCGAAAATTGAGTTGGATTTATCGAGAGAATTTTTCTTATCTAGCTACAGAGCGTCAAAAATATGTAATTTTAAGGAAAAAAACTGGGTGTGTCCTTTTTTAGGGCATAGTAGTGAAAACATAAAAAGATCTTTTAAAACTATCGATTGTACGTTAAAGTTGAAACTTTGAGCTTTAAAACACTTTTTTTTTAAATTTTTGTATGATCATTTTCCGCTGAGTTACAATCGTTTGAAAATAGCCCATTTTTCAGTATACAAAAAGTGTACCCTATTTTCTTTTGAGTAGTGTATATTGTGATAATAATTCGAAACAAGTACAAAATTTAGAAACTAAAAATGTACCATTACATAAAAAATTATGCACAAGCAGTATGCCTTTAAATAATATGAATGGTATGCGATATTTGTGACATTATAATAATATGATTAAATTGATTTAATTTTTAACATACTTTTAAGATTTTTTGATATTTAATATTGTTCAGATTCAAATACGAATTCAAAATCGATGTCTGTTAAAATGATAAATATTCAAGAAAAATTATCGTTAAAAAGAGAATTAGATGTTCAACGACAACTTTTAGAAGTACAACGATCTACATTGATTGAAATACAAAAAATAAGAACTGTCATGGATACGTTTGGATCATTGCAGTAAGATTTTTCATAAAAGGAGGTAAATATTTGATTAAAAATTTTAAATGTTTTTATTTATATAGCAGAATATCTAATCAAATAATTTTTCAAATAATTTTTTTTGTTACAGCACATGTAATGTTGCAAAGTTGTGCACACTAGTTGTGCACTTCGTTTTGTGCATGTACTTTATTTGTTTGTTTTTTGATTCTCAAGACTGTCAATTTATTTTGTGTTTCATGTTATTTAGATATAAGATTTTTTTATATAACTAGATGTAATAAAAGTATTTTATTTCTTTAAAATAGATTATAAGTGACACTTGTGATACATAACTAGATGTAATAAAAGTATTTTGTTTCTTTAAAATAGATTATAAGTGACACTTGTGATACATAACTAGATGTAACAAAAGTATTTTGTTTCTTTAAAATAGATAAGTATTGTGATACATATAAATGATGTCTCATTTAATTAAATAAAAAAGAAAATGAAAAATATTATTTTATTATTATATATATAGTAGAATTTAATAAAATAAATATAATCTTTTACGATATTTAATAATTATAATTTTTAACGATATTTTCAATTAAAATATTGTTGTATAATTCGTTCTCGAATTTCATTGCCATTTAAATTTTCTTCTACGTTGTATATTTCAAGATTTCTTTCCCTTCCATCTAATTCATCAAAATATATTTTCGGTTGCGCGACATTGTAATGTTTTGCAATATTTTGTCTACTACGCAACTACGCAACATGCATTTACAATAAGAGCTAAAAGAAATTCTATAAATTAATATTCTCAAATATTTTAAAAACATGTAGTTGCTATATATGTAAATTACAAATTACACTAGCAGAGAATTCTGGCGAGTAATGCAAAGCTCTTTCCTTCCTTAGGCATCTCCATCTTCCCTTCAATTCCAATGGCTCATTCTACACATGATCGAGCTCTTACGTGAGCTTTAGTATAACAAGCAGTGATCCTTCTGGTTGCCTTAATTTTGGTGTCATCAAGTAGGGTAGTAGAGGATATCCGGAATCTTCTATAATATCAAAATTATAACACTTTATTTGTACATATATACAGGGTGTCCCATTTAACTTGACACATCGAAATATCTCGTAAAGTCTAAAAGATACGAAAAAATGTTTCAGACAAAAGTTATATGGTTTTAAAGGGGACATAAGGTGGTGTTATTAGTTTGACCTTGAAGAGCCTCCTGTAGGTCACGTGAAGGTTACCTCCAACTTTTTAAATGGGACACCCTATATGCTTTTGCATATTCTTGTAGCTTATCTCAAGAGCTTTCCAAAACACTATAATTAAGTTAGTTTTCATTAAATACTTTCCAAGTTATGAGGCTTGAAATCATTTTTTAATTTTACATAAACCGTAAAATATTCATTTTTCGATTATTTTACCTTAATACTTTTATGTACAAAATAATGAGAAGAATCAATTGGTGTAAAGAAAACACATAATTGTTTCGAACAAAAAAATGTAATTGTTAATTGTAAATTACATTTTTTTGTTCGAAACAATTATGTGTTTTCTTTACACCAATTGATTCTTCTCATTATTTTGTACATAAAAGTATTAAGGTAAAATAATCGAAAAATGAATATTTTACGGTTTATGTAAAATTAAAAAATGATTTCAAGCCTCATAACTTGGAAAGTATTTAATGAAAACTAACTTAATTATAGTGTTTTGGAAAGCTCTTGAAATGAACTACAAAAATATGCAAAAGCATATAGGGTGTCCCATTTAAAAAGTTGGAGCTGACCTTCACGTGACCTTCAGGTGGCTCTTCAAAATCAAACTAATAACACCATCTTATGTCCCTCTTGAAACCATACAACTTTTGTCTGAAATATTTTTTCGTATCTTTTAGACTTTACGAGATATTTCGATGTGTCAAGTTAAATGGGACACCCTGTATATTACCAACATTAAATTTTTTAAATTAATAACTAAAAAAATTATACACATTTGTAATTTATAATAAACTTAAAATAAGTTTAATTAAATACTATTATGTTTTAAATTGATAACAATCTTTTAATAGAGAGAGAGAGAGAGAGAGAGAGAGAGAGAGAGAGAGAGAGAGAGAGAGAGAGGAGCTTTACATAATAACCAAATATTTATTTGTCCATTTTGAAACTGCTGTTCTAATTGTATCGAAATATGGGAAGCATTCCAAACGCGTGCATCGTGAGTCCTTCCTCCATGACCACTGTTTACAGCAAGTATTTTTCCATTTAAATCACTGACCTTAAAAAATATTTTTAAAAAATGTTATATATTTTTTTTATGATTATACTTTTACTATTAAAACAAAAAAATTTTGATTAATATACTATTAAAACGTTCAATGAATGATAAAGTTTTCGATTAATATATAGATGTTCCCATTCTGTATTTGGAGGCCAAATTGCAACATGGGTACCGTCGATAGCCCTTATTACACTTGGAAATCTATAATGAATCCAAAATCTAAAATATGAATAATAAAAATAGTAAATCAAAACAATTTTTTGTTGTAAATCGAAAGGAATTAGGCTCGTTATGTATTAAACAACAAGATAAGAAAACTGGCGTCTCCGAGCCACAGCGGATGGTAATGCCTAAAAATTCTTTAATTGTACGCGAAAATTTTAAACGAGAACAAGGCATATGCATATATTTTACTTGGTGCATTTATCAAGATATATAGATTTTCATTTTTGAGAATTTCTATAAAACCCCCTTTACCCCCCTGGAGAGACGTAGACGAGAAAAATATCAGGACGAAGTCGCTGAATCGGAAATCCGAGTCTTTCACTTGCCGGACGACTGCTCTTACCACTGACAATGAGCTATTCAACCCCACACCGATATCACTCTCGCTTATTTGTTTATAACTATGTTATAATACATAACGAGCCTAATTCCTTTCCGATATTTTTCTCGTCTACGTCTCTCCAGGGGGATAAAGGGGGTTTTATAGAATTTCGAAAAAATAAGAATCTATATCCCACACAGCACATGATATCGTACGAATATTCTATACTCATTCTGTGAATGTACGTACTGTACGTAATATACTCAGAACATTTTTATAATATCTTGTGTAGTATATTATTTTTCGTATATTCTCAGGATATTATCAGAACATTTTGTGTAGTATATTATTTTTCGTATATTCTCGTATATTCTCAGAATTTACTTTTAATATCTTTTATAGTATATTATTTTTCGTATATTCTCATAATATACTATTGAATTACGTGCATTTTTACTTTTGAGCGGATATGTATGCCATTTTGGATACGTAATTTCCGCTATTGCCGTCATTTGTCTTTTCCTTCTAGTTGCCACAGGACAATAACCGACACGTGCAGATGTGTTTCGTCTAAAATAAATTTTTCTTTCTCCCGCGCGTTCCGTTGTATATACGGACTATTAAGAACTTACACTCATTTCAACCTCTTAAAGAAGATAATCTGGCAGCCTAATCAGCACTCAGTAAAACTGCTGATTTTTGCTAAAAAGGAAGAAGAAGAAGTCTTTTCCTTCTTCTTCATTGACGACGTACGTGTAACGTGTAACGTGTAATTCTTTGCTACGTCTGTGATACGATTGTGATTATAATCGCAGGTAATACTTCTTATTCTCAAATAAATTAAATATAAAAGGTATTTTATAAAAGCTAAATTTTATTTATTATATTTTTTATTAATACTTAATAATTACGATATTAACCTCAAAAATGCAAATTAACCTCACAATATAGTTCATTTTCTCATAAGTTTATTAAATAAGGTTAAAAATACTTATTATTCTTATCTGTGTTGCAGTATTGCCATGTAAAAAGCATAATATAAATTTATTTTTGCAAACAATCTACATAGGAAAGACATACATACACAACTGGAATATTGCGTATAGCAAGGTGTGTATAAATAATTTGTAATAAAAAACTAACATTTTGATATTTCTTTTACATTTTGTCTTGTTTTTTTATTTCTTATGTACACAGCTCATCAATATAATTCATTCCGTTTATATCATACTGAAGCAACAGGGAATGCTACGTATCTTATATGATTTTTTATTATCATATACATATATTTATATCTTTCATAATTATATCTTTACGTTCATAGTTATATCTTTACATGTGATTTAAAATATACATAGGATGTCCCAAAAGATATACAGTTAAGTTTAAAGATTTGTTAATGTTTTTGTGAGTCAAAAATGTCAATATAAACTTATCTTTGATTAGCAGAACTATTATATGGAGTTATTACAATACGATGAATCATGGAATTCCTAGCATTAATAAAACTGTTTTGAATGTCAGTAACATTGATAATCAAATATAAGTTTATTGACATTTTTTACTTAAAAACATGATTAACGAGCTCTTAAATTTATGACTTTTGGAACACTTTGTATGTATACAGAATGTTCTGTACAGACATAAAATTATTTATGACAATTATAAACTTTAAAAATTTAATTTTTTAATTACATTACTTGTAAAGTTTATAATCACATCTTTGCATTGATTTAAATAACAAATATATATAAAAATATATATTAATGTTTTCAAATCAGTTAAAAATATAAATGTAAATATTTAAGTTTATATTATGTGTAATTTTAGACCTCAATGTTAATAATATATAATTTTGTATGTATATGGCACATTCTATATTTATATGCTGCTAATTTATCAAAAATATGTATTTTTATGTGAAATTATTATTATATGTTACAGCGTTCGCACAAAAAGAACATTATTATCAACTTCATGATCTAATAGTTTCTGTGAAGTAAGAAAATTGTATACATATATATATATATACATATATAGATGGGATATATGCAATATATGTATATTTAAAACGAGGAAATATAAAAACAAGGTGATATAAACTGCGGACTCAACAAATCACAACAAAAAGTAAGTTTTAATGATATTTTTTAGTGTAAGCAAACTAGCTGTTATTGCAATTATTTGTAAAAACGATTTAAAATTACTATAAGTCTTATTTAAATTCACTTTACGACACTAAATTATTTTATATTTTACAAAAATGTTTACGTATCAAATATATATATAATTATGTATATAATTTAACTGAAAAGTACTAATTATATAATACTAATGTTAGAAGCAAAATAAATTTGAAACTAAAATTTCAAAAATTCAATTTTTATTTTTAATAAGATTTTCAAAAATAATGAGAAATAGTTTTCTGAAAATTTTAAACTGTACATAATTTTTGGCTACAATATTAAAAGTTATAAAGTAGGTAAATGAATTGATTATTTTCTTATTTTTATTGTACTATTTATTATTTTATTTATGTATTATTTTATTATGTGTATGTGTATTTATATTTAAGTATGAAATATATTTATATAAGTATAAAATAAATAATAAAATAAATTTAATGAAATAAATAATAAAACAAATGATAAATAAATAAATAAAACATAAAATATATATTTTTAAAAAATTAAAAATTATATTTCATTTAAATTGTAATCTTTAAAAATAATCGGAGATATTTCAGGTAAACAAAATATCTCATTTAAAAGGATACACTGGAATATCTGCTCAAAAAAACATTTTAGAGAAAAAGGTTTTAGACAAAAGTTGTTTGGGGGACATATAAGATGGTGCCATTGATTTGATCTTAGATAATTATTTTGAAGGAGACAAAAAAATTTTCAATTTCTTAAATGGAATCTCTAATTTTTATAGCATATTCTTGCAGCTTATTTTGAAAATTCCCCAAAACATTTTTATTAAGTTATTTTTTATTAATTAAGTATTTTTGTTAAAGTTTACAATATTTTGACAAAATATAAAATATCTTGGGAAACTTTCAGTTTTCGATAGTCTTATATCTTAATACTTTTATACACAGAATAATCAAATCAATATATTCATGTAAAAAAAACAGTTGCTTTTTAAACAAGTAATTTGCAGCTGCGTACTTTTTCTTAAAAGCAACTGTGTGTTTTCTTTACACCAATTGATTAGTCTCTCATTATTCCATGCATAAAAGTATTAAGATTAGATTATTTAAATATTTAAGAATATTTTGCAAAATATTTTACATTTTATGTTAAAAAATTGTAGACTTCAAGCTTTATATAACTCAAAAAATACTTTAGTATTTTGGAAAGTTCTTAAGGTAAGCTACAAAAATATTCAGTAAAAAATATAATAGTAAAACCCATTTAAGAAATTGACCTTTATGTAACCTTCAAAGAATTATCCAAAGAATCAAATTTTGCTCACTATTTTATATCTCTCTTGAAGCCATACAATTTTTTTGTTTGAAATATTTTTCTCTAAAATACTTTCCCTTCAGATATTCCAATGTATTCTTTTAAATAGGACACCCTGTATAATTACAATTTTACCAATAATATTATATTTTGATAATTTTAACAGCAATATTTTATTTTATAATATCAATTTTATTAATATATATGTATATATATATATATATATATATGTGTGTGTGTGTGTGTGTGTGTGTGTGTGTGTGTGTGTGTGTGTGTGTATATAATATCGACGTAATAATTAAATATTAAATTATATATTATAGTTAATATATTTATCAGCTTCAATATGTTAACAGAAAAGAAAAAAAATGGATAAAAAGCGTTCAAGAAAAGACGCTGCATGTGTGTCAAAACGACATTTAAAAAGATTAGCCGTACAAGAATCCAAAATTGTTTACGATGCTTTATTAAATACGACTACAGTGTCATATAGTAACATTACTTATAAATACACAGAACATTTGGAAAACGTTTCTAAAGTAAATTCAGAAGTAAAAAACATTCAAGCTGCTGAAAATGCTGTAATCGAAAATTATAATGTTCACGAGTGGAACGAAAGTAGTAACAATGTATTGAACATGCAACAGTCCTCTGTTAGCGATTCTTATGAATCGCAAACTGATTTAGCATCTGAAGATGCAGATGTAACAGGTGACAATTTGAAAAATGATCTTGCTATCTGGGCTGTGCAACATCAAATTTCACATACGGCTTTAAAAGCATTACTTCAAAGATTAAAAAAACATTCATGTTTTTCATCATTATCTCTAGATGCACGTTCACTTTTGAAAACTCCGAGAAAACAAGATATACGTATAGTACAGCCAGGAATTTACTATCATTTTGGATTGCAAAAGTCTATGTTGAATATATTAACCTCCATGAAAAACAATATTGGAAGCAGTATAAAAATTGCTATTAATGTCGATGGATTACCACTCTCAAAATCATCGCAACAACAATTTTGGCCCATACTTGGTTCAATTTTTCCATATAATAATGTATTTACAATAGGAATTTATCATGGAACTGAAAAACCTGCAAATGTTAATGATTTTTTAAGTGATTTTGTGAACGAGGCTGCAGAAATGTGTGAAAATGGAATATATATCAATAATCGTAATATACAATGCAGAATAGAAGCATTAATATGTGATACACCGGCAAAAGCATTTATGCTATGTGTAAAAGGGCATTCCGGATATTCAAGTTGCACTAAATGCACAACAGAAGGAGAATATGTCGGAAATCGTATATGCTTCCCACAAATTGATGCACCAATTAGATCAGATAATGATTTTATTAACAAAATTGATGACAGTTATCATAAACCAGATATAACATGCAGTCTACTCAAAATACCTCATTTCAAACCAGTTACAAATGTTCCCATGGATTATATCCTAGTGTGTTTGGGAATTATGCGGAAATTAATGTATTTATGGTTGAATGGAGAATTCTATTATCGGCTACAACATAGAGCCATTGAAGAAATATCAACACGTCTAACAATTCAATTAAAGCCATCGATACCTGTAGAATTCGTAAGAAAGCCACGGAAATTAGATTACATTAAATTATGGAAAGCTACGGAATATAGACAAATATTGTTGTATACAGGTCCATTGGCTTTCAACTCAATATTGAAAAAAAGTGTGTACACCCATTTTATGACATTGCATGTTATTATTAGAGTCTTGTGTTCAAAAACTTTGTATGATGAACACTTATCGTATGCACAAGATATGATTCGTTTTTTTATCAAAACATTTATCAAGATTTATGGAGTACAAAACGTGTCGCATAATATTCATAGTCTCATACATCTTGTTGACGATGTAAAAAAATTTGGACCACTCGACAATTTTAGTGCGTTTAGATTTGAGAATCACATGCAAGTGTTTAAAAAATACCTCAGAAAAGCAGAAAAACCTTTGGAACAAGTAATACGAAGATGTATTGAAAAAGAAAATTTAAGTACATCAAATAGATTAAGTACATTGACTAATTTGTCAGATTCTATCCTGATATATCCCACTTTAATTACATTACATGATGATGGTCCACTTTTACTTGACTGCAATAATCCACAATATAAAATTATCAAATATGTCAACGGAATAACATTTAAAACTGGCTCACATGCAGATAATTGTTGTGGTTTAAATTGCGGTGCTATAGTATGTATTGAAAACGTGGCACACTGCAAAAAACAGAATATTCCAATTATTATTGGACGCGAATTTTTGGAAAAGGAAGATTTATTTAATATGCCTTGCTCATCATCATTGCTTGGGGTTTATTCCGTAAAATCATTATCAGATTTGAAATCATGGCCATTGAAAAATGTGATAAAAAAATATGTCAAATTACCATATGAAAATGTTAAATACGCAGTTTTTCCATTAATACACAATGAAGTAATTAATATTCATTGACACAGAAATGACTGATAAATTTTATGCAATCGTGGAATTCGAAGATGGACTACAAGTTATACCAAATAATTGGTTAAGTGGAGACTTAAAGAAAGCTTTTTGGCCAAATTTTACAAACAACAAGCGGTATGATAAAGCAGTTAAATTGAGGGAGGAGCCAGAATATACTTGGTTGGAGCATCCTATTCGAAAAATATATGGAACATTTCGTAAGTAATGTTATTTTTTTTGTATATATTATTCTGAAATATTCTTTTACAATAAATATACAGTGGTGACCAACTGTTTGAAATTGAAATTTATGAAATGTGAACCATTTATTTTTTTAAACAAGATTCCTTTAAAAAAATTAATGTCTCACATTTCATAATTTCAATTTTTTATGTTAAAATCGTAATTACGATATATTAAATATAGCTGGCCGCCATTATATATATGTAGCTATTTTGTAATATAAGAAAATATAATTAAATTAAATTAAATTAAATTAATTAAATTAAATTTGTATTATTTACTAAGTTTTATTTAAAAATTTTTTTTCAGAAAACTATGGAGTGGCAAGGAAAAAGTTAAAAGATGCCGAAGAATTATCCGACATTAACTCTGGCCCTGATATAGAAGAAAATTTAAAAAGGTCGAGAAAAATTAGAGCCGCTAAAATTGTTGACGAAACAAGTAACGATACTGATGAATCATTAGACGAAATGATACAAGTCTCAGAAATTCCAAAGTTTCCAAACAAGCATTCGATGACTGCAGAAACCAGTAAAACATCAAAAATTACAGAAAATGCATCAAAAAGTAAGTACGATCTAATAATAATATAAAATAACAATAATAGATTTAAATAGAGAAAATATTTTAATAATAGAACATCGTTTATGAATTACAGATGTTAATAATTTGGAAAGAAAATATACAGCAACACAAAGAAGCAACATAAAGAAGTTTGCAAACATAAACACAAATATAGAAAAAGGAACAGATGATTCATGTATGATTTTAACTTATTCATTATAATTATTAAACTATTATATAAACATTTATAATTTAATAAAAATTTTATTATACATTTTATTTTCAGCTTTACATTGCAATAAAAATTTGATTGACGCACCGGTAGAACAATCATTTGATGAAACCGACGATGAAGTTTATGTACAATTTCCAATTCAACTAGAAAATAAAACATCGTCAAATTTATCAATTCATAAGCAAGGTACAATGCACAATTTCATTTATTTTGTTATGATTATTTTTATATATTTTAAAAATATAATATTTTTTTAAAAATAATTTTTTTAGTATTTTTTCAATTTCAAAACTTATGCTGGAATAATATAACGACGTATTTTTTTAGCTCTGCATTGCAATGGAAATGTGCTTGATGCATCCGCGGAACAATTGTTTGATGAAGTCGATGAAGTTAATGCAAACATGCCAATTCAATTGAAAAACAAGGCATCATCATCAAATTCATTGATTAATAAGCAAGGTATAATGCACATAATTTCATTTATTTTAGTTACGATTATATATACCGGGTGAGTTTTTTAACTTGAGACTGCAAAATATCTGAAAAACTAAGGCTTCTATCAAAAAATGTTTCTTACAAAAGTTGTATGGCTGTAAGGGGGCCATAAGATAGTGACAATGATTTGATCTTGGATAGTCAGTTGAAGGTTATGTGAAGGTCACCGTCAATTTCTTAAATAGAACCACCTATTTTTCATTGCATATTCTTGTAGCTTATCTCAAGAGCTTTCCAAAACCCTATAATGAAAAATACTTTATTATAGGGTTTTGGAAAGCTCTTGAGATAAGCTACAAGAATATGCAATGAAAAATAGGTAGTTCTATTTAAGAAATTGACGGGAACCTTCACATGACCTTCAACTGACTATTTAAGGTAAAATCATTGTCACTATCTTATGGCCCCCTTGCAGCCATACAACTTTTGTAGGAAACATTTTTTGATAGAAGCCTTAGTTTTTCAGATATTTTGCAGTCTCAGGTTAAGAAACTCACCCGTATATATATATATATATATATATATATATATATAATATATTTTAGTGTATATGTATAATTCTTTATTTCTATTTCAATTACTTGATTATAGTTCAGAATTATATAGTATATACACACCCACACATTTATTCTTGAACTATTTTTCCTAACATTTTTCTAACACCATTTTTATATTTTTTAATATATTATATAGATTTTATATTTTATTTTTATACATCTTACATCACACATATGTATTTTACATTTTTTATATTTAATATTTTATCTGTACATATATCTTTAATAGTACATATATTGAAAAAATGTGTTTAGAGAACGTCCTGTTCTCTATTCTATACATTTTTTGAAAATACATGCTGTGTTTGAGATATTATAAATATAATCAAAATGTTTTGAATATTTTTTATAGAATCTGAACCGTACGAACGATTTGTCATCCATAAACTTATAAGTTTAGAATTAAAACTAAACTCTATAGAAAGATGTCAAAACTTATTCTAAAGAAAATTTCAATCGACACTTTTGAAGCCAAAGAAAAAGAAACAATAGATATCTATCAAGATTTACCGTTAAAAACTGAAACTGATTTACAATCAATGGAAACAAATTAAATAATGATTCATTATATCGAAATGAAATGGTAAGTTAATTGTCTTGTGTATTTTAACGTTACAATAGAAATTATATACAAAAATAAGAAAAATCTAATAAATTCAAAAATAATATAAAACGACTAATGAGAGTCACACAATTGTTAATGGATGTTAAATAATAAAAAGAATAATTAATATTCAGGTATTTGTTTAATGATAAATGTTTTTGGGCCACTCTCAAAACAATATTTAATCTAGAAATAAAAAAATATATAAATTATTATTGAATATGAAGTCAGAACACAAGCGTTAATTTTTACAATTAATTAGCATTAAAGAAAGTACACGATTATTTACATATGTTAGAAAATAGTATATAGTAAAAATCTCGGTGCATGCTGGTATAAAAGTATGTCGTTTGATAATTATATAT
Source organism: Camponotus floridanus (assembly GCF_003227725.1). Taxonomy (NCBI): domain Eukaryota; kingdom Metazoa; phylum Arthropoda; class Insecta; order Hymenoptera; family Formicidae; genus Camponotus; species Camponotus floridanus. The sequence continues at coordinate 132,519 of NW_020229416.1, forward strand.
TNTTTTTAAAATTATTTAAAAAGAGAAAACATTCTCTCCGAATCGGCATTTGAATTTGGAAAGAATTTGACTAGTACTTATAATATTTGTTAAATGGGATATTTAGCAAGATTGTTGTGTCGATTTTGTAAAATTTTTTTCACACATGCTGTCGAAATTTAATTAGAAAAGTTTTGTTTTCTTCTATTGTAAAATCTGAGGGTAAAGCCATCCATTCCTTCTTAAATCATTTTCATCAAAACCGCCGATTAGTTTTAGCTATAAAAGAAACATCATTGAATGAATGTTTCTCTATTGTTATCAAATAAACTTATATATGGTCGAAAAACTGTCCTTTGATAAAAATAATTATTTAGAGGTAATCTTTTACGAATTTCTTCTGCAGCAGTCACATAAAATAATAAAACAATTCTCTCGAACAATTGTACACTATTTATGTGACCTTTCAGCGTTAATTCGTTTAGATATTCCTCACATTCTGACCCAAAATAATTTTCATATAGGTTTTTGATTTTCTTTTAATGAAAATATAATATTTGAAGAAAATGGTTTTTAAATATTTCTCTTCTATAAAATTTCGACAGATTGGAAAAGAAAGTTTAAAGATTTTGGATATAATAAATGAATCTTGTTTCTAATGCTTGAAAAAATGCATTAAATGCATTAAAAAAATTCAAAACATATTTTAAAAATAGAAAATAAGCTTTATCTCCCGTTGTCCATCATAGACAAGAGATATTCTCCAGAATTGTTTTTTTCGCTCACAACCATTTCAGTAAGAAAGTATTTAATTGTATCCCAAGATTCAAGAAGTCTTCGATACATAAATAATGCGAAAGCCACGCGTATCACATAATTCAATATTTTGCGATTTGTTTCTTGGAAAACATTCACAAAATTCACGAAAAATAGCCGTACGTTTTGGACTGCTATTGAGATATAGTCGCAATTTTTTTTAGAAAATTCTTCGCAATATGCAGGCATTTTAGAACATGCAGCGTGCGCTGCTAATGCGGAGGAATGACATGGGCATGAAAACGTTAATAAATGTGGACATATTTCTTCTAATTTTTTTTTATAAACGATAAATGTTTTCCTGTCATAACAGATGCATTGTCACACATGATAAAGCTACGATATTTAAAAATGGAATCTGTAATTTCCACATTTCACATTTAAATGCCTTAAACAACTTTTCTGCACTTGAATCTTTGGCATCAATATCAATAATTTAACTAATTGTGAGCGAATATCTAATGTCCTATCTAATGGCGAATCATCGGTAATCTCTGGATCAACGTAATCGAACAAGAAAAGTCATCCATTTATCATTAGTTATATCAGATGTTTCGTCAATAAAAATTGAAAATTTTGTATTCTGAATTTTATTGACGACACGATCTGTTTTCAACTGGGCATAAAACATTTGTAATAATGCTTTTACATTTTGTTCGGCCATACTCATGCTTTTTAACACATTAGGGTCTTTTCCAATATGTTGAAAAAAGTTGAGAATTTCTTTTGCAGTTTGATGCGAAATATTTTTATCAGCAATTAATGCAGCATATCGAATTTCTGCTATTTTTTTTTCGCTCTTCAAACGACAAAAGTGAATCATCTGTTATGTTTATATTTTCGTTTGTATTCTTTGTTCCTGTTTTAATTTTACATATTTCTATATGCGCTTTGGATTCTGCGTGGACGATAAATTTTTCGATAAATCACCTCTCATTGATTTATCACAAAATGAACAAAAAAATAAATTTTCATCATGTGATACTTTGCGTAACCATGGCTTAAAATAATTCTATTTCTAGCCATTGTTCTTAAATTTATATTTTTCGGATATTTTTTTATCTGAATTTTATTATTATTTTCACACACATTATTAGTATTTAAAGCTAAATTATTTTCTTTAATATTATTTTTATGACACGCAGAATCCGCATGTCTTAAAATATGTGTATTGCAGCACGAAAAAATTTTTATTGCATATACTACAATAATAAAGACTATCGTCGGATGGTACTTTGCGTATCCAAGATTTATATCGATCATCATTGAGCCAAGCATCTGAAAAGCTTCGCTTAAATTTTTTTTTAATTCATCACTCATTTTTTGAAAAAAAATAGACAGAAACAAAGAATTAAAGAAGCTAAAGATGAAATGATATATATATATATATAGAAATTTGAAATAATCAGAACTCACACACAAATCGGGATTGGTGAACAGTTCTTGAACACCAGATTTCAGAGCACGTATATAAAAAATACGTTTACTTGACAGTACACAGGCAAAGATTATCTGATAAAAATAAATGCCGCGAAATAATGAACGGCGTAAAAACAATTTAAAACGGCATGAAACAAAATAAACAAATGCCGAGTGTGTCTCATTGTCTGTTCATCCAAGCACGGCGACAGTATCGAACATGTTCGTAAGTAAAGCATGTATTTATACAAAGATATTAAGAAATAATTTAATCTTTAATTTCTATTTTAATTTTTTTCTTCATATTTTATAGAAAATCTTAATGAAGAATGAATGCTTTGGTGCTGCAAGACAATGCGCAGCCAACGATGCAGCAGCTGATGCAACAAATGTTGCATCAGCAACATTTGTTGCATCAGCTGCAAATATTTATTGCAGCAGCTAGCAGAGCAGCGAGCACAAGCAGCGCACAGCGCCACAGCAGCAGTCAACAGCCACATGCCGACAAAGAGGTATATTTTACGAATTATATAGATATAATTTAAAGATATAGACATACACACACCGCGCGCTGCGCGCGCACACTAACACACACGCACGCACACACGCACGCACACACAACACGGTCCACACACGCAGCCACCGCCAGCGACACGCACGCACACAACACACACACACACACGACGCACGCTAACGCACGCACTGCACAAATTATCTATACATACATATAAATATATATCGTTTGTTTATTTTTCTGAAAAATAAAAAATAATGAATTAAATTATAATTAATGACTGCATATATATATATATATATTTATATATACAGTTATATATATATTATATGTATATATATATATATATACAGTATTGTGTGAATTAACGTGGCCCGTAGTGATTTATTGCGAAGTTAATGGGTTTAGAAGAAAATAGTCCAAACAAAAATTGTATGGTTACAAGGGGGACATAATATAATGAAACTTGTTCAGTTACAGGTGGCGCCACTTTTGAGATATCTTGATGGAAGCCATTTTTGTAATGGAAGTTGATTTTTTTTTCTAATAAAAGTTGTACAGATATTGAAACGAATATAATGGTTTTTTGTATTTTTTTATTCGGATCATTTTTGACCGAGTTACAGCGCTTTAAAGTTTCAATATTGCCAAAAACTGCTGTATTTGTCTTGATGCCAGCCACTTCTATTTGAATCCAAAAAAATGCAACAAAGAACAAGAACAGTCGATTTACTTTTTTTAAGTAGAATTGTACATTTATTATTTTAATATTACAGTTATAAAGTAATTTTAATATTTCTTTTTCCCTTCGACATAGCCGCCGTCATGTAGAATGCACTGCTGCAATCTTCTCATCGTCTCCTTTTCGACGTTTTTTAACATTTCGGGGGTCATGTTGGCGAACCTTACGATGATCGGTATTTCACGATAAACTAAAACACTTCAGTTCCGTAGGCATAATACGTACATAATAAACACAAATACGAGCGTATGCTCAAATATGAATGCAAAAACATAAACACGAACGAACTGCCAATGTAAACAAATAAATGCCAAGTTCGCCGGTTTTTTCTTTACGGAATAATTCAGTTTTAACTGAAGTAAGTTAGTTTATCGTGAAATATCGATCAAATAAGTTTCAGCACTGTGTAATGAAACATTAAGTTTGCTTAATAATGTCTACTTTTACGATGGCAGAGAAAATTGAATTTGATCGATATTTCACGATAAACTAACTTACTTCAGTTAAAACTGAATTATTCCGTAAAGAAAAAACCGGCGAACTTGGCATTTATTTGTTTACATTTGGCAGTTCGTTCGTGTTTATGTTTTTGCATTCATATTTGAGCATACGCTCGTATTTGTGTTTATTATGTACGTATTATGCCTACGGAACTGAAGTGTTTTAGTTTATCGTGAAATACCGATCATCGTAAGGTTCGCCAACATGACCCCCGAAATGTTAAAAAACGTCGAAAAGGAGACGATGAGAAGATTGCAGCAGTGCATTCTACATGATGGCGGCTATGTCGAAGGGAAAAAGAAATATTAAAATTACTTTATAACTGTAATATTAAAATAATAAATGTACAATTCTACTTAAAAAAAGTAAATCGACTGTTCTTTGTTCTTTGTTGCATTTTTTTGGATTCAAATAGAAGTGGCTGGCATCAAGACAAATACAGCAGTTTTTGGCAATATTGAAACTTTAAAGCGCTGTAACTCGGTCAAAATGATCCGAATAAAAAAATACAAAAACCATTGTATTCGTTTCAATATTTGCTACAACTTTTATTAGAAAAAAAAAATCAACTTCCATTTACAAAAATGGCTTCCATCAAGATATCTCAAAAGTGGCGCCACCTGTAACTGAACAAGTTTCATTATATTATGTCCCCCTTGTAACCATACAATTTTTGTTTGGACTATTTTCTTCTAAACCCATTAACTTCGCAATAAATCACTACGGGCCACGTTAATTCACACATACTGTATATATATATATATATATATATATATATATATATGTATATTATATATATATATATATGCATTATTAATTATAATTTATTCATTATTTATTTTATTTTCAGAAATAAACAACGATATATATTTATGTATGTATATATATTTGTGCGTGCGTGCGTGCGTGCGTGCGTGTGTGTGTGTGTGTGTGTGCGTGCGTGCGTGCGTGCGTGGTGTGTGCGTGTGTGTGTGCGTGCGTGTGTGCGTGCGTGTGTGTGGTGTGCGCGCGCGCGCGCGTGTGTGTATGTCTATTCTTTAAATTATATTATATTAATTCGTAATAATATACCTCTTTGTTCCGGCTGTGGCTGTGACTGCTGCTGTGGCGGCTGTGGCGGCTGTTGCTGCTCCTGCTGCTGCTGCTGCTGCTGCATAAATATTTGCAGCTGATGCAACAAATGTTGCTGATGCAACATTTGTTGCATCAGCTGCTGCATCGTTGGCTGCGCATTGTCTTGCAGCACCAAAGCATTCATTTCTTCATTAAGATTTTCTATAAAATTATGAAGAAAAAAATTAAATAGAAATTAAAGATTAAATTATTTCTTAATATCTTTGTATAAATAATGCTTTACTTACGAGACATGTTCGATCTGTCGCCGTGCTTGGATGAACAGACAATGAGACACACTCGGCATTTGTTTATTTGTTTCATGCCGTTTAATTTGTTTTACGCCGTTCATTTATTTCGCGGCATTTATTTTCATCAGATAATCTTGTTGCCTTGTACTGTCAAGTAAACGTATTTTTTTATACGTGCTCTGAAATCTTGGTGTTCAAGAACTGTCACAATCCCGATTTGTGTGTGAGTTCTGATTATTTCAAATTTCTATATATATATATATATATCATTTTTCATCTTTAGCTTCTTTAATTCTTTGTTTCTGTCTATTTTTTGTTTCATAAAAATGAGTGATGAATTGGAAAAAAAAATTTAAGCGAAGCTTTTCAGATGCTTGGCTCAATGATGATCGATATAAATCTTGGATACGCAAAGTACCATCCGACGATAGTCTTTATTATTGTAGTATATGCAATAAAAATTTTTCGTGCAATACACATATTTTAAGACATGCGGATTCTGCGTGTCATAAAAATAATATTAAAGAAAATAATTTAGCTTTAAATACTAATAATGTGTGTGAAAATAATAATAAAATTCAGATAAAAAAATATCCGAAAAATATAAATTTCAAGAACAATGGCTAGAAATAGAATTATTTAAGCCATGGTTACGCAAAGTATCACATGATGAAAATTTATTTTTTTGTTTATTTTGTGATAAATCAATGAGAGGTGATTTGTCGAAAATTTATCGCCACGCAGAATCCAAAGCGCATATAGAAATATGTAAAATTAAAACAGGAACAAAGAATACAAACGAAAATATAAACATAACAGATGATTCACTTTTGTCGTTTGAAGAGCGAAAAAAAATAGCAGAAATTCGATATGCTGCATTAATTGCTGATAAAAATATTTCGCATCAAACTGCAAAAGAAATTCTCAACTTTTTTCAACATATTGGAAAAGACCCTAATGTGTTAAAAAGCATGAGTATGGGCCGAACAAAATGTAAAAGCATTATTACAAATGTTTTATGCCCAGTTGAAACAGATCGTGTCGTCAATAAAATTCAGAATACAAAATTTTCAATTTTTATTGACGAAACATCTGATATAACTAATGATAAGTGGATGACTTTTCTTGTTCGATACGTTGATCCAGAGATTAGATATTCGATATTAGGACATTAGATATTCGCCATTAGATATAGGACATTAGATATTCGCTCACAATTAGTTAAATTAATTGATATTGATGCCAAAGATTCAAGTGCAGAAAAGTTGTTTAAGGCATTTAAATGTGAAATGTGGAAATTACAGATTCCATTTTTAAATATCGTAGCTTTATCATGTGACAATGCATCTGTTATGACAGGAAAACATTTATCGTTTAAAAAAAAATTAGAAGAAATATGTCCACATTTATTAACGTTTTCATGCCCATGTCATTCCTCCGCATTAGCAGCGCACGCTGCATGTTCTAAAATGCCTGCATATTGCGAAGAATTTCTAAAAAAAATTGCGACTTATCTCAATAGCAGTCCAAAACGTACGGCTATTTTTCGTGAATTTTGTGAATGTTTCCAAGAAACAAATCGCAAAATATTGATACGCGCTGGCTTTCGCATTATTTATGTATTGAAAGACTTCTTGAATCTTGGGATACAATTAAATACTTTCTTACTGAAATGGTTGTGAGCGAAAAAACAAATTCTGGAGAATATCTCTTGTCTATGATGGACAACGTGGAGATAAAAGCTTATTTTCTATTTTTAAAATATGTTTTGAATTTTTTTAATGCATTTAATGCATTTTTTCAAGCATTAGAAACAAGGATTCATTTATTATATCCAAAATCTTTAAACTTTCTTTTCCAAATCTGTCGAAATTTTATAAAAGAAGAATATTTAAAACCATTTTCTTCAAATATTATATTTTCATTAAAAGAAAATCAAAAACCTACTAATGAAATTATTTTGGGATCAGAATGTGAGGAATATCTAAACGAATTAACGCTGAAAGGTCACATAAATATAGTTACAATTGTTCGAGAGAATTGTTTATTATTTTATGTGACTGCTGCAGAAGAAATTCGTAAAAGATTACCTCTAAATAATATATTTTTATCAAAGTTACAAGTTTTTCGACCATATATAAGTTTATTTGATAACAATAGAGAAACATCATTCAATGATGTTTCTTTTATAGCTAAAACTATCGGCGGTTTTGATGAAAATGATTTAAAGAAGGAATGGATGGCCTTACCCTCAGATTTTACAATAGAAGAAAAACAAAACTTTTCTACATTAAATTTCGACAGCATGTGGAAAAAAATTTTACAAAATCGACACAACAATCTTGCTAAATATCCCAATTTAACAAATATTATAAGTACTATTCGATCTCTTCCAAATTCAAATGCCGATTCGGAGAGAATGTTTTCTCTTTTAAATAATTTAAAAACAAAAAAACGTAATAGTTTTTCATCAGCTACTGTTAATGCTATTTGTGTATTTAAATCTGCATTAAAAACGAGAGGCGAGAGCTATCAAAATGAAAATTGATGAAAAGCATTTGTCTCTTATGTCAGCGGATAAGTTATATGCTACCGTTGCTAAAAAAAATAAAAGTGTTTTAAAATTACATGCTGCAGATACCATTGACATAGCTGGCCCATCATCTCATAAATAATAAATTTATTACAAACATTACGCTTGTAAAAGATAAATACGTGAAAAACATTTCGTCTGTTACAAATATCATATTTGTTAAAAATAGTAATAAGAATATTCTTGTCTGTATAACAGACATCATATTTGTGGAAAGTAAAAGTATTAAAATCATCTTGTCTGTGTAACAGACATCATATTTGTGGAAAATATAAGTATTAAAATCATCTTGTCCGTGTAACAGACATCATATTTGTGGAAAGTAAAAGTATTAAAATCATCTTGTCTGTGTAACAAACATCATATTTGTGGAAAGTAAAAGCATTAAAATCATCTTGTCTGTGTAACAGACATCATATTTGTGGAAAGTAAAAGTATTAAAATCATCTTGTCTGTGTAACAGACATCATATTTGTGGAAAGTAAAAATATTAAAAACATCTTGTCTGTGTAACAGACATCATACTTGTAAATGATAAAATAATGTGGTATAATAGGGCTCTAGGCGAAGATCCACATAAAAAAATCTAACGCGCCATTGGTGATACCCCGTGGGTGGTGTGGAAAATCGCCACTCATTAATTTTTTTATTTTATTATTTTAAATGTATATTATATATATATATATATATATATATATATACTGTATATATATTATATATATATATAGAGAGAGAGAGAGAGAAAACAAGTGTTAAATTATTATAAAAAACTAAATAGTTTTATAATATATTTTTGTAATATAATTAGTACATATTTATATTTGTACGGTGTATATATATTTATAATGTATTTATATATACATAGTGTAATATATCTATATAGTTTACATTTTATTTAGGTAATATATATCAGTTACTATGTTCATCGTATATGACTTTTTAAATGACACCCCTACATTGATTGCATATTCTTATAGCTTAATTCAAGAGCTTTCCAAAACACTATAATAATGTTCATTTTATTAATACTTTGCGAGTTATGAGGTTGAAATAATTCTAATTTTACATAAAAAAAATATCTAGTAAACCATTCATTTTCGATTATCTTACCTTCATACTTTTATGTACAAAAAATGAAAGGAATCAATTGGTGTAAAGAAAACATACAGTTTTTTAAGAAAAAATATGAATTGTAATGCAAATTAATATTTTTCTTAAAACAACTATGTGTTTTTTACACCAATTGATTCCTCTCATAATTGTAATAAAAGTAGAAGTAAGATAATCGAAAAATGAATGTACTAGATATTTATGGTTTAGTAAAATTAAGAAATATTTCAACCCTCATAACTCGCAAAGTACTTAATAAAAATGAACATTATTATAGTGTTTTGGAAAGCTTGAATTAGCTATAAAATATCAATCAAATGTAGTGTATTTAAAAAGTCAATGTGACCTTACTGACTGACGACGCCATCCAAGTCAAACTGATAAATCAGTATATAATCTTCTTAAATACTTTTGTTGAACATTTTTTAAACGTATATTTGAGATATTTAGGGTTTCACACTTTTTAGATGTATATATATATAATATAAATACATTATAAATATATTTATAAATATATATATATATATACATATATATATATATATATATATTATAAATATATAAATATTATATATATATATATATATATATATATAATACAAATATAATTATTTAAATATTATTCTTTATAATATGTTTATAATATGTATGTGTATACATATATATATACAGATACATATTATAAACACATTATACAATAAAAATGCTGTAAAAGAAACATTGAGCGCATATCGAAATATCGAGGAGCGTGACGCGTCGCGTATTTCCGTATTGCCCGTCTTTCGGTAGGAAGGAGACAGAAGACTGTATTCTGTCCTCTTCTACTATCCGAAGCTAGCCGAAGCGCCGAGCTCACACGTACGCTTACGCTTACATCCTCATTACCCCCTCCACGCCGTGTTGCATGTTGCTTGCGGCGGAGATCTGGCAGCTTTGTCCACGGTACGAGACTTGCGAAAAAGTAATGCCATAGAACATATCCCTTTCTCAAGACTGCCGCTTCCTTCACGAAGAATAGTTTGCCGATGGTAAATCCTCACAGATCCACAAACGTTGGTACGGACATGAAGAGATCTCTCTCTCTCTTCGATTCGCCAGTCGAGAGGAATGACAAAACTCTAAAACCATCTCGCAAGACTTTTATTTATATCATGCTCCTCTTCCCCTCTCTCTTTCGTCGATGATGTCGCAAACACTTAGGTGATTTTGCGTACAACGTTGGTCAACGGATTGTACTGGATCACGCGATCGTGTATGATGAGACAGTACGCAGTGGTATTCGGCGGCACGTTCTCCTTACACTCGAATTCCAATCTCACATCCACGGTTGCGCTCTTGACCGATTCGTTTTGTCGAGAACAATCGATAACGAACGGACCGTAAAATAGAAACATCCCGACGGAGAGACTCGGCTCGAAAGCGCATATACGTGTCGTACAGAATGGAATATCTATTTTTATCGAAATCCAGATTCATATCGTCGTACGGATAATATTCCCAATTCAAATAGAGTTTCACGTTGATCAATTTGTAGTTGTCGAATTGACTCACATTCTTAGACATGACATTCTTCCGACCTGTCTGCAGAGCGAAGACAACGTATCGTGGTTTCTCCAGATGAGTCGCGGTCTTAATGGCCCACGAATGCTTGGTTGTAAGCTGCAATAGCGGATACTCGTACAGATCCCACGAGCGAAAAGCCATGCTGAGATATCGTCCGCTTTCCGGAGCACGCAGCATCGACAACTTTTTGATTTCGCTCAACAGCACGTGAGGCATTCGCCATTGTATCTTGAATATGTTGATCACAGGCTCTTGCGCCGAATTTCCAAACAAACAATTATCGTCGTTGCGCGATCGTATCAAGATCAATTCGTGACGAGCGTTAATCACAACGCGTCTGTAATCCTCGCAAAATCCCAGCAACATGTAGAACAGTACGCAAAAATTGAAACGTCCATTCGCGTTAGTCGACGCATCCCAGCCGGGATTTTTCATAATCACGTTTCTATCGGATGATACCGTTACATAGTTTTTGAGCGTAGTAGTTATACCTACGTTTCTATTGCGATCAATCTCAAGCAGTCGAGTTCGTATCGAATCTCATCGAACATGAATGCGACGCAATTATTTCCAGTACCAATTCATTTTCTCCTTCGGCTGCTGGTCTGTTTTCCGTTAGTTGTCCCTCGATGTATAGGAAACTCTCATGCGGCAGCATATACAGATCCTGTTGTTGTATCGTTAAAAATAGGTTCATCACCGATGTTGAGATCGTCGGTCATCGTTCAGCTGTTTCGCACCGCGAATTCCAAAGATTGCAAAAACGCAACGTTCGATGCGCTGAGTTTCTTTTTCTCGGATGATTGGATATTAGCGAACGCCGACGTTGTTGTTGGTGTCGCTGATTTCGTAAAGATTGCGTATCTCTCACGTCTTTCGATCCGTTCAACACGAGCATCTCATATGTCGCATACGTACGTTATCGCCGCAGCCGTCGTACGTGCAATCTTACGGTGATCTCTTCTCCTCGAAAATTGAGCAATCGTCTGTTCTGGTCGACGCGTAACGTTAAATCCGTAATGCTCCGCGCGATGATCGGCAGGTAAATGATCTGCGCCGGCGTTTCCGATATCTTATATCCCGGCGGTACTCTCGGTGAAAATTCGTGTATCGTATGAACGAGTTTTCCGTTGTTGTACGCGCCCGCGGTGACGTTACATTCTACGCGGATAATATTAACATTGATGATGTTAATCGGCATATTCGATTCGTACCATTTTCCCGGCTCGAGAATACGATTCGAGAATCCTAGCAGCGATCCAATGTTGTCGGGTTTGCTAAAGTTTAATCTGTATGCGTATTTGATCTCGCTCCTCATCATATTGTAATTAGCGGAGCACTATCGGATATTCACCATCTTCATAGTCACCGCCGTCAATATGTTTCTTATCGCGATGTTTCCGTGAAATTGCACGTTTCAAAAATTCATGTATATCTCGCAACTCGTACAATCCCTTGGGAATCGTAATTTCCGCGTCGTCTTTACCAAAATAAAATTTATTATTCGAGGAATTCACGTTCGGTATCGTGTAATATTTCTCAAAATCCGTTAGACCGAGTTCGTATTCATCGTCGCTCAAATCTACAGTGGGAAAGAAGTTTGCCGCGAGAACGCTACCATTCCCAGTCAACGTGAATGTCATAGACATGTCGACGAAACTATTTAACGAATACTGAGTTAAATCGCGATATCCGTCTTTAAATTCGCACGCATCGACCGTTCGAAGAAACTGCAAGCATAATTGTCCGCAGATGCTCTGATCGTAAGTTTGAACAGGTGTGTGATTGTACTGTATCTTCGTTACGTTTTGTCCGAAATATCGCACCAATTCGATCGGTGGTCGAAGATTGCCGAAACTGTCGAAATATATAACGCGATTCCCCCTCTTTGCGTATGCTACCCAATGAGTACCCGGTCCTTCGACGCTATCTAAATTTACGATGCTCGTTTTGTCAAATACCACCGATCGGTAGAGAGTTGCGCATGAAAACGCCTCTAAAATATGGAATCCGCATATGTTTCGCCAGTTGTAGCAATTGTAGTTGCGCACTGCGGCATTTTTAACGTTTCTTTGACGTTTTTTTTTCTCGTTGAGACTCCTCGTCTGTGTTTGTAAGGAGCGAGATATAATCCGCGATCTTCCATGGCGCGATTGTGACGTAGCATCTCTTGCATCTGACGTTGCGCGGCTTTTCCGTCGTTCACCACCTTCGCTACACCCGCCGCTCCGCCGATCAGGGATCCGAGCGCACCCAGCATTGGTAGAATCGGTAATACGCCGCCGCATTTCGCTACCGGAAGTATCCGTTTCTTCGCAGTTTTCTTCTTCGTCTTCATCTTCGTCCTCTTCAGGCCCATACCGAGCTTCGTCTTGGCTTTCATCGCCGCCCAGACAGCTGTGGCGGCGGCTCTCTCACCGAGAGTCGAATCTGTCGCACCAATACGATTTCGCGCTTTCTTGACGAGTATCCTATCCGCCGCGTGTCTCTCGGTGAGATCGTTGCTCCGAGAGTACGCTATATCGTGTTCGCGACACGCCGCGTCCAATAAATTTATACCTCGATCGCCACTGGCTAATCGCTTCTGCAACGGCGTGCCTGGACCGCAAAACTGATAGCCGGGAATATGGAATTCGATCGGAAGCGCGTTTATCGTACGATTTAAGAGACCGCTGCCTCTTACGATTCTTGCTGACATACGTCGCAATCTTTTATCAACGGAGGCGGACTGTCGATGTGCGTTCGCAGCCACAGCTGGTTGTAATGTCGCATGCACGAACGAAATTGTCGTACCTCAGGATCAGCCTTTATATATTCTGGAAGCTTGTCCCACAATCGTTCCACCGAATCGTAATCACCGAAATTTTGCAGTAAAAGAATCTTCGGGATATACTGCAGTTGTTTGGCGGTAAACCCGAGAATGTCTCTCTCATCCGACAGAAGGAGAAATATTTTTGATACTGAGCGGTTTCAAGTCTAGATACCTCTATAAATAGGTCTCCCCCTCGCGATCATTCGCAAAATTGGTTCGAAACAGAAAACATGCGGTTCGTACAACAGCCTTTGACGATACGCGTGACGAATTGCGACGACAGATTACGATCGATGGGGGACAACGCGGCGATGCGCAGACACGGTACGATGCTACCGACTACTATACGTGCGATCGTTTGCGGTCCCTCGAATTGTCGTAAAACCAACGTTCTGATAAGTCTACTGGAAAGTCCACACGGTGTACGTTTCGAGAACGTGTACGTGTACTCGAAGTCGTTGCAACAGCCGAAATATCGATATCTGGAGAATTTATTGACGCTGATCGACGAAATCGGCTACTTTACGTTCTCGAATAACAGTGACGTCATTCCACCAAGCGAGGCACGTCCAAACTCGATTTTTGTCTTCGATGACGTGGCGTGCAACAAGCAAGATACGATAAGAGAGTACTTCTCAATGGGTCGTCACTCGAACGTCGACTGCTTCTATCTTTGTCAGACGTACACGAGAATACCAAAACCTCTTATACGCGACAACGCGAACCTGCTGATCTTGTTCAAACAGGACGGTACAAATTTGAAACACGTGTACAACGTTCACGTGAATACCGACATGTCGTACGAGGATTTCAGTGAATTATGCCGTACTTGTTGGCAGCAAAAGTATGGATTCCTAGTGATTGATAAGGACAGCGCGTTTACGAACGGGCGATATAGAAAAGGATTTAACGTGTTCGCGATACCGCGAAACGATTAGTCGCTGTCGACATTCCGTCGAGAAGAGTGAAATGCTCGATATTCCGTCAACATGGCTAGAAGCGATAATATTCGTGAAGATTGAGAAAACGAGCGAATCGATCCGCAAGAAACATCGCGCTTTAAAGACCGGTAAGATCGACGAAGATATCGCGGTCACAACCCATTTTAGGCCTATTATCGAGTCACTGCAAAAGATCGTCGACAACTCTAGCGCAATCGCGGTGAAAAACGAGTCGGAGAGTAACGCTGACGCTATAATTAAAACGTTACCCATCAAGCGATACAAGGAGGAGGAGGAAGAGGGAAAGGAGGAGGATGCGACACCGAAAAAGAGGAAACGATCGAAGGCGAAGCGTTTATCGATGCCGCGTATATCCGATCTATCGGATGCTTTATCGGATGAACCGCCAATAACTTCTACACCGTCCGCGACACCGAGAATTGCGCAACTCGCGATACCCGAATCACTCGCGATCGAAGATGTTTTCGAAACCACGGGCAACCCGCTCGAAACATCCGTTCAAAACATGTTACAAACGTCGGAAAGTCAAGAGGTGTTACGAGAGCACTTGGGACCAGTGGAACAAAAATACATGTATTCATGAGCGCTCTTCTTAGCGGCGACGAAAGAAAAAACGCGATCGATCACGTGTACGGTCTATTTCGACGAGAATGGAATGCGTCTCGGTAACAAACGATTCGACATTGACAAAGATGACTCTATAATCATAGACAATGTGAGATACATTGGTACACCAAGATTATACGAGTTGATCTTCAAGAGAATTCCCGATGATGTCGTATACACTGAGGACGATGTGCAAAAATATAAGAGCATATTGATGGCGACGAGTGCGCATAAACGTCAATATGATGCGCAAGGTCAATTAAAGAACAACAAGAGATACAAGTATAAACAAATAATCGCGTCGTTGATGTCGATCGAATCAAAAAAGAAAAAAACGGGAACGGGAGTATACACGCCTCGCGCGATGACGCTAACCAATAATAAGATCGATTACGTGCACTGGGACGATCCCAACGAGATAGTGGATCGCCTACGATTGCTCGATGCTTCGCGTCGAGCTGGCCACAACGCTCACGACAACGAGATCCTGTCGATCATAGAGGAACTTCGCGAAGCCGGCCTTATTATAATTAAACGGTGTCTCGACGAAACTAATCAGTCGATCGACGTCACTAGCATCGAAAAACAATGCCTATCAACAAATTTGGATTATTCGAACGGAGAAACGTAGAAATCAGCACGAGCGATGATTGGGATAAATTGGTGACGAGTTACTTGCGTCAAAACGCTCTGTGTCGCGTCGCTACGGACTATGACGCGAGGTCGCGCAAGATTCGCCGTGTAGGGCAACCTGAGACTGATACCGATGCAGTCAACAAACTGTACGTGGACGAATGCGTTAAAACGTTGAAGAATCGACAAAAAGATTCAGACGAGAAAAGCTGACTGCGTTCAATAAGGACGTGCGAGCTTTGCAGACTGCGATAAACGAGCTTCGTCATATGATTAACACTACTTCAACGGCTATCAACCTGTAATGTGTTGTAGTGAACGGCTTAGGAGCGGCTATTGTACAATTATTAATCGAACGGCTACGAACGATTATCCAACGATTATCGAGCTATAATGAGTGGCAGTGATCGAAGAGGAAACGGTCTCGAACGAGGCTACGAACAATTCAAGAATAGCTGCGAACGAGGCTACGAGCATCTTAAGGACGGCTGCGAACAAAGCTATGAACACGTCAGGAAGGGCTACATATGAGGCGGCATACAGTCCGGAACAGCTACGAACGAGTCAAAAACGATTGTCAACGAGGCTACGAACGGGTCAGAAACGACTGTGAACGAGGCTACGGATTACTTAAAAACGATTATCAACAGGGTCAATCACGTCAAAAAACGGCTCAAAAACGGCAGTGAACAGCTAGCGAACGGCAGTGAACAGCTAAGGAACGGCTAAGGAACGACAATCGAACGAGTCAGCAACGGCTACGAATGGCTATTGAACGGCTATAAACGGCAATCGAACGGGTCAGCAACGGCTAAAGAGTGACAACGAATAATAAAACGCACGGTGATACACGTATCATTCGATCGACGAATCGAAACAACGATGAGTCGACGATCGGGAATAACTGAGGAAACGAAGAAACAACATAGTTTAGAGAAACGGAAATTGGTGAACGAACTGCACGCACCGGCGAGAAAAAATTTCCCTCGAAGACACGTCATAGTGCGAGGATACGATGACCTGTGGCAAGCCGACATCGTCGAGATGCGTCCGTACTCTCGTTTCAACAGAGGTTACAACTACATACTCACAGTCATCGATGCGTTGAGCAAGCACGCGTGGGCCGTACCGCTCAAGAATAAAGGCGGAAACGAGACAGCTGACGCTATCGCCGAGATCATTCGAGATAGCGAGAGGTGTCCGAAAAACATACAGACCGACAGGGGGAAGGAATTTTATAACGCCGACGTGCAACGGCTCATGCAAAAACACAGCATCAATCATTATTCTACATATTCGGTATTGAAGGCATCGATCGTTGAGCGATTCAATCGCACGCTAAAAAACGACATGTGAAAGATGTTTACGCTGAACGGATCTTACAAGTGAGTCAACGCGTTGCCGGGACTCGTATCGGATTACAACGCGCGCAAGCATCGAACGATCGGTATGCGACCCGTCGACGTTACTCCCGCGATCGCTGAAAGACTCTTGGCTACTGTGGCCGTGTTCCGTTTTTACTGTCAGTACTGGCAGTACTGCAAATCTGTTCCGTTATAAGGATGCAGTGCACTACAATAGTATCTAGTTCCATCAATGACGTCATAAATGGCAGTCATCTTGGCACTGCAATTACTGTGGCTGAGAAGGTGAAGCAGCTACAGTACAAACATGGCGGCGAGCAGCGAGATAGAAAAATTAGATTTAATAGATGCGGAAACACATATAACATATACAATACATATCAATGCAGAAGATGCACATAAAGCACGAATGGTAAGTACAAGTTATTTAATTAAATGTAACTTGTAATTTATCACAAATTTGTTCCTGTCTCTTAAATACAGTCATTTCTTAGTATTTGATCTTGGAGAATTAAAATAATTAATTAAATTATTTTGCATATAAAATTGAATATAGTATTATTAGAAACAAGTTTTTATTATTTTTAATCTTATTGATGTATATGTCCAGCGAGAAATGATTTATCGATTAACAAGTCATTAGTATATTATATAAGTTAATATATTATATAAAATATATAATATATTGTACAGTTATTTCCTATAAAACGTAAATATTGTAACGATGCATCCATGCACCCCTACTTATCCCCAGCAGTCGATCGCTGGAAGTTGCCGCCCGGCATAACACCCGGCAAGGGCACGCCGCTGAGCGCCACATTTTTTAAACGTAGCGACATTAACGACAAAGCCGTGCGAAAGGCTTTGAAACAGCGAAGCGCGCCGAAGACGACCGACGGGGCCCGAACGATCGGGTTAAGTCCCCGCGCGCCCGGCTCCACCGCGCACCACGAACGGAGTCGTCACGATTAGCACCCATTCGGCGGGGGTAACTACGTTTTACGCCGGCGCGGACTAATTAGCCCAGTATAAAAAGAGCCTGTCAACCCGATTAAAGATACTCTTTTCCGAGCTTCTCGAGCGCTCAAGTCGCAACAGCAAGCTAACCCAGAACGCCGAAAACAACGAAACCAGCGGTAGGGAGTACCCTGCCTGGGAATTTCCAGGGTTCGCAAAAGTAGGCGCATCCTTTCTGAGTACAAGCAGAAATTGGCGCGTTCCCCGATCTCCCCGGGAGTTTCCGACCCACGCACGACTCCATTTCCACCACCCGTCCGACCGGTGCATACGGAGGTAGAGTGGAGAGTTACCCCCAGCGGGCCGTTCCCGCTAGCACGGTCTTCCCGAAGAAAAATCCCATTCTCAACGCGTTCCGAGAAAATACGCGGCTTTACGCGCAACCCCGCAGCCACACAAAAAGCGCACGAAAAACGCCGGCACGCGCCGTGACGTCACGCGTTCATTGACCGAACTGGCAACCGAAACAAATCAACAGCTGATCGTTATTAAATTCATTATTATCGGCAAACGCATCGGCGCATCGAATCCGGACTTACACTATCTGCTGCGCGATTTTACGGTGCATCCGACCGCTCGACGTCAAACATAAGTTTGGTTCTAAGTACCCTAAAACATCGTGCAATTGTAAACGCATTTTCACGCGGGTCACGAGACACCGAGCGAGTGCCCGAGGTTTATCGCGAGCCACGCCGAGTTTTTTGCGACGCCGACGCGCACACATCACGCACACATCACGCACACAACTGTAATCTCAGATCTTTCTTTCTTTAAATATATTTCTTTCTTTTTTTGTTACATATATCAATTTTGCGGCTATTAATTTTCACGCCTGCCTAACCGATCCTGATAAACACGACTGCAGTTATCCACGGTAAATAACGAAAATAAGCACGTTACAATATATTTTACAGATATGCAATTTGCTCATAAATTATTGCAAAATGCAAAGAAATTAGAGTGCGGTATGTAATATCGAAAAAGATTCACCTAACATGTACCTACATTGTAGATATTTCAAAGTATTAAATAAGTCAATTTTATTAATTTAGCCCTTATTTTGAAGTATTTTTAATGATAAACAGACTTTATCTATTATTTAAAATATAATATTATAACTTTTTTAAGTTAAATAATGATATCAATAAGTACAAGGACATCAAATAATCAGTCTTATAACTTATTATAACGTGCAAAAACAACACCATCACAGTTTGGTATATAATATTGTTTAAAGCAAAATGTTCTTTCTCCCTTACATTGTCTGCATTCTGATACACTGGTACAAAAGTCTAAAAATTTGTGTTATGTAGATAAATTTTTAACGATATTAACAATGAATATAGAATGCAGTCTAAATATTTACTATAAATCTTAATAAATAATACCATATTAATAGATGAAGAATTTGGTATAGATGACCCAGATTGCAATGAGTTGAATAAACAGTCAAATAAAGAAGGTACGTTATTATATATAACTTGTATAAATCTAATCTTTTATTTTAACCTATAAAACTATTGTGTGTTAATTTGTTATTGTTAGTAATATTAAAGTTTACTGATGCATTTTTTTATATTTTGCAGATACATACATTTGGAGCAAAAAGGAAACGTTATTATTAATAAGTTTATAAAGAAAATGAAGCAATGTTTACATCCGAGAAAACTAAACAACATTCATGTTGGGAATATATAGCAAAGAAAATGACAGAGAAGGTTATAATATTTCTGGCAAAAAATGTTGCACAAAATTTTAAACTCTAAAAAGGACTTACAAGCAAATTAAAGATCATAATAATAAATCTGGAAACTCGAGAAAAACGTGGGAATTCCTTGATGTATATTAATTTATATTCTGTTTTTATTAATATTATTTTTATGTACATAAAGTTTTTATGTATATTCATTATAATTTATACTCTTACAGGAAATGAATGATTTATTTGACACAAAACCATGGATTCAACCAGTAGCAGTAGCTGGGTCTAATATAATTGATGAATTGGAAGAATCATCAAGTCATCAAGCTACAAAAGGAAAGATACAGAAAGGTACATGCGTTTGATTGCCACATATATAACAGTTACATACTTTACATTACACACACATTATTTCAAAACTTTTGGTTTAATTAAGATAAATATTTCTATTTACAGAGAATAAACATGCCTCTTCTTATAAACAAAGAGTCTTAGATTACACGAAAAGTCGTGCTGAACAGAGAGACAAACAGCATAAAGAAAAGATGGATTTATTATTCGAAATAAAAAATTTAATAAATCAGGTAATAGAAAAAGAATAATGTTATATTGTATACAATTTTAATAAACTGAATATTTTTAAAGTACAAATTAAATTATAACATTAGAGTTACAAATCATCACTTATTGATTTTATTTTTGAGTTTTACATTTGCTTGTATAGTTCAGTTTGTAAAAAGTACATACATGTTATTATTACAAACATTCTATACTTTTTGTTTAATATTTCTCATGTAAAAATTATATATAACAATAATTATATGGAAACTAAAGTTTTCATATAATTATTGCTTTATATAATTGGTTAATTGAAAATAACTACACTTATGTAAAGATTTTATGTTTCTTGTAAGAAGGTTTATTTTACTTGTAACATGATATGTGGAAAGAATTAAGTTACATTTAATGTTTATCAAAAGCAAATCAAGCCACACTCTTGCACCTATACGTATTGAGCTTATTACAAATATTCTATACTTGTTTAATATTTTATGTAAACATTATATAAAGCAGTAATTATATGGAAACCAAAGTTTTCATATAATTACTGCTTTAT